>NC_137051.1:18259254-18554254 GCF_032717465.1 Coenobita brevimanus
ACGTTCTCATACACCTACCACACCCACACCCACACCTACAGCCACACCCACACCCGCATCCAGCCGAGTTTGAAGAGCCATAGCGGTTCCCCAATGCCCTGGAGTCCCATTGCTGATGATACGAGACCTGCTTCCAAGGCCAATTGGAGAGCACGGTACCAGAACACCATTTCGGCCCCCATCTTATTTACCGGGTATTACCTAGTTTGTTCGGAATATTTTCTGCTTGCCATTTCAAAAGAGGTCAGAGGAGGGCGGAGAGATTTCGACAAAAGCTCGGGGTAAAATATCTCGTGATTTATAGCCCTCGGAGCCGAGTCAGTCATCGACGCGAGCTCTCCCCGCCCCCCCCTCCCTTTTTTTTTTTTACTCGGGTTTACCACATTTCTTTTCCTCAGTGCACTCCCGTGTCGGTTTTCTGATATTTGTGTGTGCGTGTGGATGTGCTTGTGCGTGTATGTGTGTACCTGTCTGTGTATATGTATATTTTTCGGCTCACCAGCGCTATTTCCGTCCATGCTGTCGGGCTCTGAATTTTGGCCAAGCGACGCGAAATGGCGGTGGAAGCAGATGTTTATGCGCTTATGTTAACAAGGGTTCGACTTCTGCCGGTGTTTTTTTTTTTCTTTTTTTACTTGCCTTTCTTTGACGAGAGAGAGAGAGAGAGAGAGAGAGAGAGAGAGAGAGAGAGAGAGAGAGTGGGGGGAGGAAGGTCTAGAGAAAAAATGTGAGTGTAGGAGGAAAGGGAGGCGGAGAGGAAAGAAGTTTGTTCGCCGTTATTTCGTATGCTGTTTGTATATACAGTATATTTTCATAATTTATTTGTATATGTTTTATATTTTTATTTTTTATATATATATATATATATATATATATATATATATATATATATATATATATATATATATATATATATATATATATATATATATATATATATATATATATATATATATGTATATATATATATATATATATATATATATATATATATATATATATATTGTGTACAGTATATATATATATATATATTATGTATATATATATTTTAGATCAGGGATGTAGTTGCCTCACCGCCCACCACCTAAGATGCAGCCAGTCTGGTAGCTATTACGATGCCAGAGGGGGCAGCATGGACCTAGGACCTTGTTCTGCTCTGATTCATGTCCCGAGACAATAAGAAAGGTCACCTCAAGATCCACACCCACCACATGTAAAGGTAAGTAACAGTATGATGATGATGATATTGATGATTGTGTCGTGTTAGTTCAGTATTCGTTCATTTAGCTAGTTATCTGTTGCACCTGTGAGGGGTAGCCTGGACAAAGGACCTCCACCCATTTGTGTTCTGTTTCTGCAGAAAATGTTCATTCTTTTCATTCATTTTTGACTTCCCCATTTCCTCCTCCTTGGAAACAGCCACGAAAGGACCAAGAGGTCTGTTGCTGTCTGCTTTCCTTTGTACTCTTTTCTACTTCTTCTTATTCTACTACTACTACTACTGCTGCTACTGCTGCTGCTGCTGTCGTCGCCGCCGCCGCCGCCGCCGCTGCTAATTATTATTATTACTACTACTGCTACTACTACTACTACTACTACTACTATTATTATTATTATTATTATTATTATTATTATTATTATTATTATTATTACTACTACTACTACTACTACTACTACCACCACCACCACCACCACCAATACTACCACTAGTACAGTACTATGACTCCCTCTTCTTTTTCCTCCCCCCCCCCCAGTTCTGTCTCCCTGCCTCTTGTGCCTATTACCCGCTCTTTCTCCCTCTCTTTCCCCTCTCTTTCGCTTCCCCCATGTGTCTCCTTTCAATCTCTCTCACTTTTTCTGCCTGGCCTCATTCCTCCATTTCTCCTTTCCTCCACTTTGCCTCACTACTTGTCTCCATTTTACTTCACCCTTTTCCTCCTTTTCATCCATTATATCTCACCTCTTTCCTCCATCCTGCCTGATTCCTCAATTACCTCACATCCTCCCTCCATCTTCCTTCATCCCTCCATCCTGCCTGATTCTTCATTCTACCTCACCTGTTTTCTTCATTCTGCCTCACCTCTTTCCTCCATTGTACCTCACCTCTTTCCTCCATTCTGACTCACCTCTTTCCCCCATCCTACCTAAACTATTTCTTCCACTTTGCCTCACCTCTTTTCTCCATTCTGCCTCACCGCTTTCCTCTATTCTGCCTCACCTCATTCCTCCATCCTACCTACACTATTTCTTCCACTCTGCCTCACCTCTTTTCTCCATTCTGCCTCACCTCTTTTCTCCATTCTGCCTCACCTCTTTCCTCTATCCTGCTTGATTCCTCCATTTTACTTCCCCTCATTCCTCCATTCTGCCTCACCTCTTTCCTCCATTCTGCCTCACCTCCCCAATTCTCTCCCTTGCCTCCCACTTCCGCCTCTTTCACGCCTTCCTTCCTTCTTTCTTCCCATCTTTCCTCTCCTTTTTTATATTCCTTCTCTCTCATTCCTTTCTTTCATTTACTTTCCTTCTTTTTTTTTCAGATATTCCACATTTTCTTTCTTTCCTTCAATCTTTCTTTCCTTGTTTCTTTCCTACTTTCATGTCTTTACTTTTCTCTCTTCCTTTTTCACGACTCACCTTTTTTCTTCCTTGTCTCCTTCCCTCCTCATTTTTTTTCTTTTCCATTCTTCCCTTCACTTCCCTGCATCTCTTCTTCCTGTTTCCCTTCTTTCCTTCTCTTCCCTGCCTCCCTTCTTCCTGTTTTCTTTCCGTCCCTTCATCATATCTTTCCTGCATTCCCTTCCTCCTTCCTTCATTCATCCATTCATCCATGCATAATATCTTTGCTATTCAATCCGCCTGATTTTGTCTCATGTTCGCTTAGTTTCTCTTAATTATTTCCATCTTTTCCTTCTGTACAAATTTCATTCGTTTATTCATTCCTTCACTCATTCGTCTATTCTTTCATTCTCATTTTTTCCTGGTTTCTTCTTCCTCTTCATCGTTTTCCTTCATACAGTTTTTTTCTTTCGTTTCGTCGTTTCCCCCCCTCCTCCCTTTCTTTTTTCCTTTATTAGTTGCTTCTTTCCATCCTTCACTCCTTTCCTTCGTTCTCCCATTCATTCATCCATGTTTTCTCGGCTTATTTCTTCCTTTCTCACTTCGTTCTTTGCTTGCTTGTTTCCTTTCTTCCTTCCTTTCTTCTTCTTTTTTCTCCCTTCCGTCCTTTCACCCCTCGTTCTTTCCTTTTTCTTGCATGCTTCTTTTTATTATTCCTTTTTTTTTTTTTTTTTTTACTATTTCCTTCTGTTCTTCTTTGTTTACCTACTTGCTTCTCTCCTTCCTTTGTTTGCTTCCCTCCTTCACTCTCGGTCTTTGCTTTCTTCCTTCCGTGCTTCCTTCCTTCCCGCATTCTTTCCTAGCTTTCCTCCTTCCTTCTTTTCTGGCTTTCCTCCATTCTTCTTTCCTTGCTTTCCCCCTTCCTTCTTTCTTTGCTTTCCTCCTTCTTTCTTTCCTTCCTTCCTTCTCATTTTGTGGCACCTAACTTTTTTTTAATCGATCGACATTTAACTCTAACTTTTTACCTCTCCAAAGCCTTCCTTCCCTCCTTCCTTCCTTCATTAATTCATATTTTCACTCGTTCATTCAATCATTTATTTCCTCTTTCTGTCATTCCCTCCATCCTTCCCTCTTAATTTCTATATTTCCATCCATCCTTTATTCTTTCTGTCTTTCCTGCTGTCCCTCCTTTCTCCTTCCTTCCTTCCTCCATTCCATCCTTCCTTCCTTCCTTCCTTCTGTCTTTCCATCCATCCATCCATCCATCTATCTATCCATCCATCCATCCATCCATCCATCCTTCCTTCCTTCCTTCCATCCTTCCTTCCTATCCTTGTCTCTCTTCCTTTCTTCCCTCCATAGTTCCTTCCTTCCCCCTCCCCCTTTGTCTCTTTTCTCTTCCTGTCATCTTTTGTTCCTTCCATTCCTTTTTCTTTCTCTCCATTCTTTCTGCCTTCCTTCCTTCCTTCCTTCCTCATTTGTATTAATTGCTCCCCTTATATTTAATTCCTCTCTCTCTCTCTCTCTCTCTCTCTCTCTCTCACACACACACACACACACACACACACACACACACACACACACACACACACTTTGTGTCACAACCCGTGCTTTTTTTCTCTCTCTCACGATCGACATTTACCTTTAACTTTTTACCTCTCCCGTAAGCCTTCCTTCTTCCCTCCCTCCCTCCTTCCTTCATTCCTTCCATTCTCTTCGTTTCACTTCACATCCTTGACATTCCTTCCCCTTCCTTCCTTCAGTATTCGTTCATTCATTTGTTTATTCATTCTTGCATTCATTCCCTCTTCTTCTACTCCCTTTGTTTTACTTTGTTTTCCTTTCCTTTCTTACTATCTCCCTTCGTTCCTACTTTCCTTCCTTCTTTCATTCTTTCACTCCTTCGCTTTCCTTCGATTCCATTTCCATTTTCCCCTTACCCCTTATCCTTATTACCTCCTTTTTTTCCCTCTTTCCTTCTCTCCTTCCCTCTTTCTTTCCTTCCTTCCCTCATTCTTTTCTTCCATCCCTCACTCCTTCTTTCCTTCCCTTTTCCCTTCTTTCCTTCCCTCTTCCCTTCTTTCCTTCTCTCTTTCCTTCTCTCCATCCCTCTTTCCTTCTTTTCTTCCCTCTTTCCATCTAGTCTTCCTTCTTTCCTTCTTTTCATCCCTCTTTCCTTCTCTCCTTCCATCTTTCCGCCTTTTCTTCCCTCTTTCCTTCTTTCCTTCTGTCTTTCCTTCACTCCTCCCTCTTTCCTTCTTTCCTTCCTTCTTTCCTTCCGTCTTTCCTTCTTTCCTTCCGTCTTTCCTTCTTTCCTTCCCTCTTTCCCTCTGTCCTTCCCTTTTTCCCTCTTTCCTTCCCTCTTTCCATTTTCTCTTCCCTCTTTCCTTCTTTTCTTCCCTCTTTCCTTCCCTCTTTCCTTCTTTTCTTCCCTCTCCCCTTCTTCCGTCTTTCCTTCTTTCCTTCCCTCTTTCCATCTTTTCTTCCCTCTTTCCTTCCCTCTGCCCTTCTTTCCTTCCCTCTTTCCTCCTCTCCTTCTCTCTTTCCTTCTCTCCTTCCCTCTTTCCTTCTCTCCTTCCCTCTTTCCTTCTCTCCTTGCCATCTTCATCCAAGCCTTACTTTTTTCTCTCATGTAAAAGTGCCATCAGGAGCCCAAGTCGATCTCCCACCCTTAACCCCGTGACCCTGAGCACTTTTTTTTCTTGTGTTTTCTTTGGTGTACTCGTTTCATTTTTACCTGAACCAAATTTCTCATCTCTCCATCTTGAATGCTGAGCTGTAACAATAGGTTAACAGTAGAATCCGGTGCTAGTCACGAAGAAGTGTTACGGAGAGGATGTAGCAGAAGTGGATGGAAGGGATGTAGAGCCGCAGCGTTTTTTGTTTGTTCTGCCCGACAAGGAGAGATGTTTTCACTCCTGTTTGTTTGTTTGTTTTTTGTTTGTCTGTTAGCAGGATTACTCAAAAACTACAAGAGAGATATTGACCAAATTTGGTGGGTAGATAGCCCTTCTGGAACCGATCTGCATAGTATTACAGATTCTGGATCCGGAAAGCATTTCTTTGTGAAACCCTCATCGACGATGAGAAAACCTAACCCATGATGAAGAGCGGTTTGGAAATTAAGTTGCCCTTGTCGGAGAGATGCGCTCCGCCGAGTGCCCCTCTAGTTTATTTATTTATTTATTTATTTATTGGCCACTGGGCCACGTGAAAGAAACTGCAAGGCGACTAATATCTGGGCCAAGTTGACGTGAAAGAAGTATAGTTTCATTTAACTTAGGAGACTCTTCGAACTTCAGGCGTTAGATAGACCATTCATTAATTCATGCAGTGTGAGAGGCGATTTCTAATTTATTGTTAGAGTATAATAATGATAACGTCCTGGGCGTGTATGGGGTAAGCACTACATTAGCCTAGCCTCGGACCCCTACGTCTCGATAGGGGAGAGGATAATATTACACTGTAACTACTCCCTAAGTTAAATAGATCGCATATTATACTCTATTCACTCTGAGTTGGCCTGAAATTACCATCTCACCATCCTGAATGCTGAGATGTAATAATATATTAACTCTGGAATGTGATGCTAGTCATGAAGAAGTGCTATACGAAGGACGTCGAACAAGAGCATTACCTCTTTTCTGCCACTGAGCTGCATGAATAAAAGCTGTAAAAGAACGAAAATCTAGGCCAGGTTAATTTGAAAAGGGTATAGCAGCGATAAAGAAAATAGGATGATTGATTTTTAAATATTCTATACCATACCATCCTAGCCTAGCCCCGGTACCCTACGCACAGAAGAGAGTAATAAGGGACAGGCTGTTCTTTATCTTTATCTTTTCTTTAGTACGGTATCTTTTTTTTCCTCTCATCTTTCCTCCTTCCTTTTTTTTACTTTCTTCTTCCTGTGCATTTTCTTTGGCTCTCCTCCCTCCTGCGTGGTCTTGGTGTCTCTTTATCTCGCAACTTCCTGATTTTTCTTCCTCCTTCGTCTCATGTTTTAGGGAGAGAGAGAGAGAGGGGGGGGGAGGGGAGAGGGATGAATATGAAAGAAGGAAAGACATGTGATAAGAATAAAGAAATGAGATATGAGGGAAGGGCATACGTGCAGGGAGTTGCGAAGGAGAGAGAGAGAGAGAGAGAGAGAGAGATTGAGAGATGAGAAAAGAAGGAAATATTAAAAGGTAAAATATGAGACAAGATCAAAAATTATGAGAGAGGGAACTGAAAAATGGAGGGAAATCTCAATGAAGGAGAGAGAGAGAGAGAGAGAGAGAGAGAGAGAGAGATGAGGCTGATGAAAAGAATAATTTAAGTGGATGAGAAAGCGAAAGGGGAAGCGATAAAGAATGGCAGAGGGAGAGAGAGAGAGAGAGAGAGAGAGAGAGAGAATTATTTGTAGGAGAAAAATTAAAGAATGAAATGATAAAGAGTAAGAGAGAAAGGGAAAGAAGTTGGAAAGATGGAGAAGAATATTGATGGAAGAGGGTGATGGAGGAAGGAGGAAATGAAGGGGGAGGGAGGGAGGAAATGAGGGAGGGGGAAGGAAGGTACTGCATGAAAAGAGTGGTTGATTGAGTAATGGAAGGAGGGGAGGGAGAGAAGCGAAGGAGGAGAGGGGATGATGATGAGGAGTGGGGAATGAGGAGGAGGGGGAAGATGAGAGGAGGAGGAGGAGGAGAAGGAGTGAGAGAGGAGGAGGAGGAGAAGGAGTGAGAAAGGAGGAGGACGAGGACGAGGAGGAGGGAGCGAGAGAGGAGAGGAAACGGAGAAAGGGAGAGGGAAGTAGACGGAGAGAGGAGGAGGAGAGAGGGAGCGAGAAGGGAAGGAGAAAGGAGAGGAAAGAGAGTGACGAAGAAGGAATGAAGAGTGTGCGAACGAGGGTAGAGGGAAGAATGAAGAAAGGAAATTAGATGGATAGGAAGGAAGAAATGTATGTGAGCAGGTGGGAAAGAAGAAAAACGGGAAATCAAGAAGACGAAAATAATAATAAACAGAGAGAAAGAAAGGAAAGTACGAAGAAAGGTTGAGAGTTTCAGAAGCGTAGGAGGCTGACAGGGAGGGAGGGAGGGAGGGAAGAAGGAAGGAAACAGTAGGAAGAAAGAGACGGACGGAGGGAGACAGGAAGGAAGGAAGGAAAGAATTAAAGAAAGAAGGAAGGAAGGAAACCAGGGAGGAAGGAAGGAGAAGGATGTGGTAGGTGTGTGAGGTAAGGAGGAAGAAGGAGTGGAAGGTCAGGGAAATAAGGGATTAGAAGGACTGAGGAACGGAGAGGGAGAGGAGTGAGGAGGAGCGGAAAGAAGAGAGGAAAAGGGAGAGGAAGATAGGGGAGAGGAGAAAGGAAACATGAACGGGAGTGGATATTTGTGTGTGTGTGTGTGTGTGTGTGTGTGTGTGTGTGTAAGAGAGAGTAAGAGAGAGTACAATGTGTGAGTGAGAATGAATTATTAAGCTGCTTATACGAGTAGTCACGAAGTTACAAAGATCACCTTACGATTCCAAAGAGGTGGTCGATACTTGATGATGATGATCATCATCATCATAATCATAATCATAATAATAATAATAATTAATAATAATAATAATAATAATAATAATAATAATAATAATCAACTAACTTTATTATTATCCAAGAACGCAAAGCAGAAGGCTCACTTCCACCCTCTAAATTCTCCGACGATGGGCCGTGGAGAGATAGATAGAGAGAGAGAGAGAGAGAGAGAGAGAGAGAGAGAGAGCGAGAGAGACCCAAGGGAAATTTAATGGGAATGGTAGAAGTAACTAATAAAGAAGTGTTGACGAGGCAGTTTTAGAGCAATGAATACTAAATTTATTGATCATATTTATTGTTCTTTAATATATATCTTCCATATTTTGTACGGAACCAGTGGAGGCAAGATTAATGTTAGTATTTGAGGGGAAGAGTTGTTAAGGGTAAAGGGAAAAAATATTATGGAAAACAGCAGTAGAAGGAAGGAAAAGAAGGAAGGGGGAGGATCAAAACGAGCGCAAAGAGTAACAGAATAACACTGATAGAAAAAATGAAGGAAATGAAGGAGGCAGGCTGAGGGAGATTTTTGATGAAGAAAATAAACGAAACCTGCGATAATGGAAGGAGAACTTTGAGGAGTAAGAACTGAAGGAGTGGGGGAGGGATGGAGTAGGGGAAGGAGTGAGGAAGGTAAGGAAGGAGTGTGGTTAGATGTTGGAGATGGGGAGGATGTATGGAGTGTTGGAGGGGAAGGAACGAATAAAGGAAGGAGTGAAGAAGGGAGGGAAGGAGAAAGGAAGGGTTGTATAGGAGGGAAGGATGTATGGGACTTGGGAGAGGAGGAAAGGAATAAGAGAGGGAGGGAAGGAGTGAGGAAGGGAAATAAAAATAGGAAGAATTAAAGGTACGTGGGAGGGGAAGATAAGAAAAGAGAGGTAGAGGTAGAAGCAATAAAGAACTGAGAAGGGTATGGAAAGAGGAGAGCATGGAAGGGAGAGTGTGAGGAAGGAGAGGGAGCATGATAACGGAGAGACATAGAGAGAGAGAGAGAGAGAGAGAGAGTGTGTGTGTGTGTGTGTGTGTGTGTGTGTGTGTGTGTGTGTGTGTGTGTGTGTGTGTGTAAAGGTTAATTTAGCATTAAAAATTGAGGCAGGGGAAGGATGAGGAAGAAAGGGAAAGTAATGAGAGGAGGAGGGAAAGGGTGAGAGAACAAAGTGAAAGGACAAAGGGAGGGGCGAGATGGAGAGATAGGTAGAAGAAGAAGGAAGCCAAAGAGAGAGGGAGAGACGTGAAAAGAGAAAGAAGATAAAGAGGAAGAGAGGGAGAGTGATGCAAGGTGGGGAAAGGTGAGGTGAGAGAAGGAGAGAGGTGTGTGTGGGAGGGAGAGAATGATGGTGGGGGAGAAGAAAACAGAGATGAAAAGATATAGTGGGAAAAAAAAAAAAGAAGTAGTGAGAAGGAAAGAAGAAAAGAAGTAGTGAGAAGAAAGGAAGGAAGGAAAATTAATGAGAGAGGGAACGTGGGGAAAAGAATGAATTAGGGAGAGTGCGAAGGAGGAAGGAGAAAGAAAAGAGTAAAGGAAAAGTGTGTGTGTGTGTGTGTGTGTGTGTGTGTGTGTGTGTGTGTGTGTGTGTGTGTGTGTGTGTTTGAGAGAGAGAGAGAGAGAGAGAGAGAGAGAGAGAGAGAGAGAGAGAGGGAATGAAGGAAGGAAGGAAGGAAAAAGTGAATTTGTGATGGAGTGAGGGAGTAAGGGAAGCAGTGAAGGAAGCAGGAGGAAGGAAAGCTTTGAAGGAATGAAATAATGAGGCAGAAAAAAATATATATCAAGGAAATAAAGGAACGAAAGAGATAGTCACAGAAGGATGGAAGAGGAAGGAAGGAAGGGAATGAGAGAGAGTGGAAAGGGAGGGAGACAGCGAAGGAGGGAGGAAAAGAGAGAGGGAGGGAATGAAGGACTGACACTAGGAAGAATGGAAGTTAGCGAAGAAAGGAAGAGGAAGACTCTGACGAAGGAAGGATGGAGGGAGGGAAGAGTAAGGCAATAAAAGGAATGAAGGAGGAAGGGAAGAGGAAACAGTGTGGTACGAATGAGGGAAGTGGAAAACAGTGAAGTAAGGGAGGAAAGAGTGATGAATAACATTGTGAAACAAGAAGGGAAGGAGGGAAGAATAAGACAATGAAGGAAGGGATGAAGGAGAAAGGGAAGAGGAAAACGAGAAAATGAGAAGGGGTAGAAATAAAAAGGAGTGAAGGAAAGAAGAATAAGACAACGAAGGATGAAAAGAGGGATGGAAGAAGAAGGCTGTGAAACAAACTGAAATGAAGGAAATGTTGCCGTGAGTAAGGGAGGGAGGCAATGAAGGAAGGAAGGAAGGACAAGGAGAACAACGAAGGAAGGAAAGGAGGAAGGATGAGTAAGCCAATGCAGGAAGGAATAGGGGAGAAGGAAAAAAGTGAAGAAGGGAAGGATTGGTGAAACGAATGACGAAGGAAAGCAATGAAGAAGCGGAGGAGAGAAAATAAGGAAAGTGAATGAAGGAAAGAAGAATGGAAGAGGAACGAAGAAAGGACGAAGACAAAGAAGGGAGGAAGGAAGAATGGAAGGAAGGAGGGATTAATAAGGCATTGGAGCCCGGGGTGAAGGACCGAAGGAAGGAAGAGGCAAGACGTTGCAAAAAGAAGAAAGAAGGAAGGTAGAAAATAAAGCATGAGGAAAGGAAAAGAAATGCAGTTGCAGAAAAGAAAAATGAATGCAACAGTGAAGGAAGGAGCGATGAGTAAGCCATTGAAGGAAGGAGTGAAGGAAGAAAGGATGACTGAGATAGGATAGGGAAGGAAATGTAGAAAGAGTAGTGAGAAAAGGAGTAAAAGTAGTAAAACACTTTGGGAAGAAAGGGAGGAAAGACGAAGAACACAGTGAAGACAGGAAAAAGGGACGAATAGGCCAATGAAGGAAGTAGTGACAAAGACGAAGGAGAGTGAAAAAGGATGGAAGTAAAGGAGGAAGGATTTATAAAGTCATTGAGAAAGGAAACAGTGAATAAATGAAAGAAGGAAGACAAACAAGGGAGAAGGAAAGAACCAGCCAATGAAGGAATGAGTGAAGTATGATGGCAAGAGGAAGTCAGCGATAAAAATGAAGACAGGGAAAGGAAAGGAGTGAGGAAAGCAGCATGGAAGACAAAAAAAAAAATGAAGGAAGGGACGAAGAAAACAGGCGGGAAGAAAGCGCAAGTCACTGAAGGAGGGTGTGAAGGAAAGAGGGAAAAGTAATCCAGCGATTGAAGGACTGAAGGAACGAAGGAGTGGGATAAGGAAAGGAGGAGTGTAACAGGGTGGATGAGAAGAGGAACTAGTAAGAAGGAAAGGAAGGAAAACGTAGGCATTAAAAAAGATAAAGTAAATAACTGCAGGAATCAAAACAAAACAGCGAAGGAAGGTAAGAGGGACGAGTGGCCAGTGAAGGAAGGAGTGAGAAGCGAAGGAGGGAGGGTAAGGTGAGATAGGATGGTGTAGGTAAGACAATGAATAAAGAAAGAAGAGATTAAGACTGAAAGATGAGTAAAGACAGTGAATGAATCAAGGAAGGACGAAAAGAATAAGCCAGTGAAGGAAGGTCGGAGGGCAGAGTAAGGCAATGAATGAAGGAGTGAAGGAGCGAAGGAGTGGGGTAGGGAAGGGAGAGGAGGGGTAGTGGTTGGGCAGGCAGGGTGGGTGGGTGGGTGGGGTCGGGTTCTAGCATCCCTACTTTAAACCCAGACCAGAGAGACCACACCCACCGCCCTCACGCCGTCCCTCTGCTACACGGAGGTGGGGGGGGAGGGATAGAGGGGTAGTGGGGGTTGTGGTTGGGGTGGTAGGGAGCTGTGGCGGAGAAGGAGGGGGGCTGTGGTAGTAGTAGTAGTGGTAGTGAAGTGGTGGGGAGGCTTTATGGGCATAACATTGTTTTGGTGATAGGGAAAGGGATATATTAAGGTGCTGTGGTGTTAAGAAAGTAACCAGGGACGTTCAGGTGATGGTGAACTACGGGCGGGGGGTGGGGGGCTGTGGTGGGGACTGTAGTAGTGGTGTGGTGGTGATAGCTGAAAACGTTGATATGTTCTTAAAGCAGGAATACGAATGTATTTATTGTGGTTTTGTGATGGGGTTGTGATGGTGCTGTGGCGATGATAGTTAAGTGATGGGGAACTGTGTTGGGGAAGGAGGGGAGACAGTAGTGGTATGGTGGTGCTGTTGAAGTAATGGTGGGTTCCTGGGAGTTTGGCGTAATTTTGTGGTAGAGCAGGTGACATATTGACGTGCTGTGATGGTGTTTTATGAGATGCTATGGCGGTGCTGTGGTGGTGAAGGGAGAAGGCTGTGGTGCTGGTGAAGTGGTAGAATGCCGTAGACCTTAACGTTATCTGTACGGTAAGGTAAGGAAGTTATTAAGGTGTTGTGATGGTGTTTTAGAGGTGCTATGGTGTGCTACCGGAGTAGGCGGGGCTTTGGGGAGCTTCACGTTTTTTTTTTCTTTATGTATTTGTTTTTGGGGAAAGTTCTTTATTAACTCCTTGAATCGGACGACATATTTTCTATTTTCATTTTATTCTGCCGAAGTTTGACAATTTTATCTGGCTTTGAATAGACTTTTCAAACTGGAGGAATTAGATACAGCCTTAAATAACCCCTTCAACGCAAGAAATCCAAGTTTAATATTAGTAAAAGTAACGAGATGAAGTAGAAAAGGACGTCATCGGACTGAAGGACTAAGGGTATTTTTGATGGTGGTGAGAGGTGTTCTGGTGGTGCTTCGGTGGCGGGATGAACTGTTACGGTGCTATGGGTCAGCATTCTTTTTGCTTGAAGCAGATCTAGGGATATAATATACTGGTGTTTTAGAAGTGCTGTGTAGGTATTATGAAAGTGCTGTGGTGGCGGTATGAAGTGGAGGGACCTGAGTTATGCCTGTCCTAGTTCAGCCTTCTTTATTACCTACACTGAAGGTTTCAGAAGTTATGTTTTCACCCTAGTCTCTCTGCCTGTTCGTCTGTGTCTCTCTGTGTCAGTCTTTTTTGTCTTTCTGTCTGTCTGTGTTTGCTTTTTGTCCTTCTGTCTGTGTCTGCTTTTTGTCTTTCTGCCAAGTCTTCCTGTGCCTTTGTTTCTCTCTCTCTGTTCCATCATGGTATAGAAAAAATATTAGAAAACTTTTGGTGATATCCCAGTGTACCCAAGGATTCAGGTATCATTTTTTGTCAAAAGTACTTTGCAGGACGAGGCCACAGCGCTGACCTTAACTAAGCGCCAGAGCAGTGCCGGGTGGCTGAGGTACGCGCAATGCTGCCCGGGTCTATGATTTTGTGTATGAGCTGTGTGGAAGTGCTGTGGCGGTGCTGTGTTTGGAGGTAGAAAAAGTATGGGCTCATGTGCTGTGTTAATGTTTTGGAGGTAAGGAGATGTGTGGAGGTGCTATGATTGTGTTGGAGGATGTGCTGTGGTGATGTTGTGATTGGATATGCTCTTTGTGATGCTGTGTTTATGTTTGGGATGTGCTGTGACGTTGCTGTTATAGTGCTAAAGAGATGGAATGCCGTGATGGTGCTGTGAAGGTGCTGTGAAACTGTTAGCTGTAGAGGTGCTGTGATGGTAAGGTGTGTGGGAGGCATTGTTGGAGGTGTGTAGGAGGCTGTGATGGGGGAACTGGTGGTGGTTTATTGACACAACTTTCTCCTTTATACTTTACGTCTGTGTGATGTTAATGCTGTGTGTGTGTGTGTGTGTGTGTGTGTGTGTGTGTGTGTGTGTGTGTGTGTGGAGGGGGGCAGTTGAGGAGGACAGTCTGTGGTGATGCTGTGTTGTGGTTGTAGGGGTGGGTTTACTTTGTTCAGTTTTTAGTGTGGTATGTTAGTTTTTTTTTTTTTTTTTTTTTTTTTTTTTTTTTTGGTGGACGCTGTACAGGTGTGTGAAGGTGCTGTGGGGAGTGCAGTGGCAGGAGAATGTGGTAGAGAACTGTGCTAGTACTCTGGTGGAAACTTAACATTCTATGTTTGAAACCCCAATTAATACTGTGGTGGAGAGCTATGAAAGAGATATGAGGAGTTGTGGAGTTGCTGTTGTGGGGAACTTTGCCTGTGCTGTGGTGGGGAGGCTGTGGAGGTGCTGTTTTGGGAGAACTGTGGGGGCGCTGTGGTGGTGCTGTAGTGTTACTGTGGTAGTGCTGTAGTGTTACTGTGGTAGTGCTGCTGGAATGTTTTTTGTGGTGTGTTGGTGCTGTGGTAGTGCTGTGGCCACTGTATGATCAATTTTGGACTTGTTTTTGTCATCCCTTTATGTGGCTTCCTTAATTAATATGCATGATGAATTTCCTCTTTGTACGGGGAGAGAGTTTTTTGTGCTGAGGAGGGGAGAGAGGGGGTGACACTGGTGGGAGTGAGGGAAGGGGCGTGGGAGCGGGGAGGGGAAGGAATATGATGAGGTAGGGGAAGGGGGGGGGAAAGTGCGAGGGAGGTGATACTGTGGGGGTAGAATGAAGGTGAGGGTGAGGGGAGGAGGGGGGAGGGAGAGAGGAGGGGAGGAGTAACGAACACTGTAGCGATTGGGGGAAGGGGAGGGAGAGTGCTGTAGGGGTAGGGAGAAGAGAAGGAAGGGGATATTGTGGGAGAAGAGGGAGGAAATAAAGAAGAGAGAAGGGTAAGGGGAGAGGATATACTGGAGATTGGGGGAAGAGGATGAGTTATGTGCAACGGCGGTAGGGGGATGGGAAGGGAATGCAATGAGAACAGAGAGGAGGGGAAAGAGAGGCTATGACGGATGGAAGTAAGACGAGAAATTGGGATAAGAAAGAAAATGAAGAGAGGGAATAAAGGGAGGAAGAGAAAGGTGGGGAGGACGGAGAAGAGGAGAAAGAAGGAGAGTCTAAGGGAGAGGGGAATGGAAAGGTGATGGGGGATGAAAAGAGGGAAAGGGGAAATTGAATAGGACGGAGAGGAAGAAAAGGAAGGAGTGATGAAGGGGGAGGGAGTAGTGGAGGAGCGGGAGGGGGAGAGGAAGGGGAATGGAGAGAGAAGGGGATGAATAGGGAGGAGGGGGAAGTGAGTAGGACGTAGAGAGGGGGGGAGAGGGAAGGAGAAGGGTAGTGGAGGAGCGGGAGGGGGAGATGGGGTGGAATGGAAGGGGAAACCGTGGCAGAATTACGTGGGTGATTAATTTTACCTGATTGCTCTAATATGCCTAATTCCTCCCGCCTGATTTGGATGATTTAGTCTGCTAGGATACGACAGGGTTGCGTCAGGCCTCTGTGGCTACTGTGGCATTGCTGTGGCGGTTAGATGGATGCTGTGGAGTTGTGCGGGTGTTTCTGTGGTAATGCTGTGGCGGTTTGGTGGGCTCTGTGGAAGGTTGTGGGAGTTTTTGTGTTGTGTTGTTGTGGATCTTAGGTGGATGCTATGGAGTTGTATGGGTGTTTCTGTGGTGTTCCTGTGGCGGGTAGGTGGATGCTATGGAGTTGTATGCGTGTTTCTATGGTGTTACTCTGGTGGTTAGGTGGATGCAATGGAGTTGTATGGGTGTTTCTGTGGTGTTGCTGTGGCGGTTAGGTAGATGCTGTGGAGTATGGGTGTTTCTGTGGTGTTGCTGTGGCGGTTAGGTGGTTGTTGTGGAGTTGTGTGGGTGTTGCTGTGGTATTCCTGTGGCGGTTAGGTGGATGCTATGGAATTGTGTGGGTGTTTCTGTGCTATAGCTGTAGCTGTTAAGTGGATGCTGTACAGTCGTGTGGGTGTTTCTGTGGTGGTCAGGATGATGTTACGAGGTTCTGTGGAATTGTCATATTGCTTGATGGTGGTGGTTCTCTGAGATGCTGTAGTGTGGATTGGGTAGCTGTTTCTGTGGAACTGTGATACTGTCTTTTTTCATCCCTGTGCTTATTATAGTACTTACGTCTTTGTTAGAGCTGTGTCTGTGTATTTGATTTCTCTGTTGCTATCCTTCTGTTTGGGATTCTGCGCGCGTCTGTGCTAAATTTAGTTACTTCATCTTTTTTCCCCTGCATTTCCGCATCCCTGTTTTAACGCTCCTCCACCGTGTGTTTTTTCCTCCTATGTCTCCATATAATATTGAATTATGTTCCTCACCTCTATGTTAAATCTGATTATTTTGTCAGTCCCTATATTTATTCAATTTGTTATTTTGTTATTTATTTGTATACGTAACATTACATTGTGAATTATTCTCCAAGTGTCTGTTACATTTAATAAATTCTGTATATCCGTATTTCTGCTTTTAAACATACTCATACCATCTCTTCTGAATTTACAGCATGTACCCTGGCAACGACTCTTGTTTCTGCATCCATTTGTTTTATCACCCCTCTGTGCTAACCTTGACTGCGCCATCTTTTTCCTTTTATTTCTGCCTGCCTGTTTTTACATACAGGCCATGCATATCCTTTTCCTTATGCCTTCATTAATCCCATCAGTCCGGTGACGTCTTATTTAGTTTATTCTTGTTATTTCAAGTCGATTTTATTCCGCATAGGTAGACTTCTAGTAGTTATAAGGTTGTTGGAGGCTATATCACTCCAGTACGAAAAGTCCGTCCTGAGATTAATAAAACAGTGTGTAAATAACGAGAATGATATGAAAAATACGTCATCGGATTAAACGAGTTAATGTTGTCTGTCATCGGATTAAACGAGTCAATGTTGTCTGTCCTTCTCCTTAAGTTTGTGTTAAATATGATGACTTCGTGTATCCTCGAGTATTATCTGCACCCATTTTTTACAGCCATTTTTGTGTCATTTGCCCCACATCTTTGCTGAATTTGATTATTCATCCGTGTTCCTGGTTTTTTGCATTTCTTTGTTTATCGGCCTTTTTGTGTTTATTATATGTGGTTACTAAGCCTCTTTCCTTGTATATAGACATTTCTTTTGTTGACATTCCGTCGTGTATCATACTCCTTACGTGTACATTGATTTTGGTTACTCCAGTTTTATCTAAAAATGTTGAGATCCCTCTGGTTTTATAATCCTCCTCTGCAGAACTAGGCGGCTCCATCCTTTCCCCTGCATTTATGCATGTTTCGGTTAACTCCCTCACCCCGGGATGTCTCTATTCATTGCCATCTCCTGACGATTTTATGCAGCTCAGGATAGACTCAATAATTTTTCTTAGTAAATTCCTTCAGTACTGGAGGCCTTTCCTGAGCTGAATTAAAACGCCTGTTAGCAGCCAAAAAATAAATAAATAAATAAATAAATAAATGATGCCACACGGGTTCAGGGGATTAACATTTAGCTATTTATTTTCTCTGTTGTGCCTGCGTTGATATTTATGGCTCAGTTAACACACCTCTGTTTATCATCAACTTTACTCTTGTGGTGAACTTGGTTGCTCCATCTTTACCTTCGTGTCTCTGCGTCCCTCTCTTTACATCTTGCTTTATACTCTCGCTGTATCCGTATTTTATGCTGCACTTGATTACTTATTCAACTTCCGTCTATTTTTGCACCCCGTTAATTAGAGTTCATTTACTCATCTTCTTCCTTGCCTTTCTGTATCCCCGTGTTTAGTCCTTCTCCGTAAGTTTGTGCTAAATCTGTTTATTTTGGCTGTATTTTTGTATTTGTGCACCCCTCTCCTAACATTCCACTTAACTTCATCACTTTCTGTTTACACCTGTGTAAGATTTGAATACATCGGCAATATTCTCGTATTTTTGTATCCATTTGATTATCAACCTCCAGTTACCTGTGCTCAGTATGATCATTTTTACCTTGTCTGTGTTCTGCATCACTTTGTTTATCATTCTTCTTAAAGGCATGGTTTCTTTGATTATTTGCTTTATTTCTGCGTCTCTCTGTTACTGCTATACGTGGATTAGGTCTGTGCTACCTCTCCTGGCGTATTTTCTCCGACCTGCCTGCATTGATAGTAAATATTTTCCTGCTTCTGTCAAACTTTCTTCTGTATCCCATCACGTTGCCACCCCTCTCTTATGAAATTTGGATAATTCGATTTCTTCCTTGCACATCTACATCCATTTGTTTGTTCATCTTTCTTCCGTCTTTGGTTACTTTGATCATATCCATGTATTTCTGCATTTCTTTTTCTGTTGACCTCGTGTAAAATTTAGCTACTCCATCTTTTCCCCCAGTATTATCTGCTTTCCTTTTATTTACATCCCTCGCTGTGTCATCCTTTTTATGTGTATGTTGAATCCACTCACTACAGTTTTGTCTATGTATTTCTGCATGCTGTTGTTTATGATCTTGTACTCAACTTGTTTACTGCAATATTTCCACCGTATTTACGCAAGCCTCTGTTTACATCCCGGACTGTTTATTTTCCTCGCTGTCTCCCATGATATTTATGTCTTTGTTTACATAGCCCTGTTTATTATTCACCTTGCGCCTTTGCTAAATTTAATTGCTCTGTCTCACCCTCATGTTATTAATCCTCTCTTTGCATCCCGCACTGTATGTAGCCTGTTTACGTGTGTGTTGCTTGTGATTACTACAGTTATGTTTGGATAGATAGGTAGGTAGGTAGGTAGGTAGGTAGGTAGGTAGATAGATAGATAGATAGATAGATAGATCCTTTTGTACTAAATTCAGTTACACCATCTTTTTCCCCTTTTATTTCTGCACGGCCGTGTTGCATCCCTCGTGTATATTCTGCTCACTGTGCCTGCATTAATATTTATGGTGTGCGGCGGCTCCTCTGCCTCTGTTACTGCCTCTTTTGCACCACGCGATGGCTCTCTGGACGCCGCTGCACCTGTCCGAAGTCCGCCCTTGATAAACATAAATGACTCTGTGTGCTGTGCTTTGGGGGACATAATTTCTTGTCGCTTTGGAGATTTCATAATGTCTCTTCCTCAGCGATTTATTTTGCTTGCAACATTTTTCTTCGTTTTGTACGTTGTTGAATCAAACTGTGACAATACACGAAATATATAAATAACGTGAAACAAGAAATTGCATAATAAATCGCTAAGAATGACGTGTAACAAGGTCTCCAAAGCAACATAAAATATGGCCCTTCGTTTTTATTCTCCACCGCCTGATGTCTCTCCTGACGACTCTCAACCTGTCCTTAGTCTGTACTTAATCAACATAAATGACCATGCGTTGCGTTTTGCTGTTATTCTCCCACAGGAAACAAAAAGTACGGTGTTCCATATTTTTATTTGCATTATGCACCTTCTGACGCTTTTCGGTCTGTTCTCATCCTGAGCTTGATATATACTCAAAAAATTTAAAGCCATATATTTTTTGCCGCATAAACGTTGGCTGTGGTGTTTGGTATTAGTCAGCCCTGTTAGTGCATTTTTCTGACCCACAGATTACTAAGGATGGGGGCTGATGTGCTGTGCCATAAGCTCCTATCGTACCATGACGTTATTTTTGTATTTTTATCATGTCATTCTGTTTAACTTACGAGACCTTCCTTGAAATAAAGTGGTTAGGGTACTGAAGACTATATCTAATAGCTTCTATTTGAAAAGTCCCTCCTGTCCGGAATAATATTGTCTGGAGATAGCAAGATGAAAAAGAATATGTGTATTGTGAAAAAGTTAGGTTTAATAGCGGTAACAACCAATCCCGTATTCTCCCATAGGCTGCCGCGGAGGAAATATAATATGGTCTGCGTCTCTTTGGTTTGGAATTGATAGAAAATTGAGGTTCGTTTTTTTTTCCCTGGCACACAAAATATATATAGCCTAAGAGAGAGCGAGAGAGAGCATGTGAGTGTTAAAAAATGTTCTGTAATATGCAACAGGACCACAGAGCAGACACATTAGTTCTACGAAACATTATACTCGCGTGATATGTGTTGCTGTACCGAAATAATGGTTGTTGTTGACTTTTATAATAGCCTCACTATGACGTCCACAAATAGCTGAAAATACAATCATGGATTTATATGACCTTGATAATGAGCAAGTGAAAAGGCAGTTATATTTAAGAGCACTAATTGAAATATATTAATAGGAGTGAGATTGAAATGGTGGAGTATTTAAATGGAAGAACTGCACGGACTGACCGAAAAATATATATGTATCGTAGAATATACAGTAAAGAAGATAATGTGTAAGTTAGTAGCGGTGTAAGAATAGTGAAATACGGCCTTTGTATCTATTTTATCCAATGTATCTATCTGTATTTGTCTGTCATTATCCATCTGTCTCTGTCCATTTATTACCAAACGCTTCATTCAAAAATCCATTCAGAGTGATACCAACAATGGATTGTAAAATGTATTGATTTTATTTGTTATTTATGTATTTATTTAACCTCCTTATGAAGGAGATATTTTATGCACGTATGGTATTAATTTCTTATCAACCCTTTCATGATCGTATCTTCTCAGTTATTTTATTCCAGCTTACCCCAGACGACTTTATTCAACTGGGAGTGAGTATGGAAGCCTGAGAGTATTAATACTGGTGCCATTAATTTTGTCATAGACGGAACAACTCTGTTAACCTATTGTAGCTGGCACCAAACGATTCTTCTCAGCTAAAAGTGAATTACGTGAGCAAGATAGACAACAGAAGAAAACTGTTTCCGATAACAGAGAAACGGAGGAAGAGAAATGATAAAAGACGAAAACTAGACAGCATCAGAGGTAAACATCAGGGGCAAAAGACAGATATCACAGAAAGCTAAGAATCAACAAAACAAATGACTAGAACCAGACAGAGCTAAAGACCTTTCAGGAACGAAAGGCTAAAGCTACACAGAATCAAAGCTAAAAACCGGACAGAAACAGAAGACTAAAACTAGACAGAATCTTAGCTAAGACCAGACAGAAACAAAAAGCTAAAATAAACAGACTGAAAGCTAAAGACCAGACAAGAAAAAAAAAAAAAAAAAAAGGCTAAAACTACACATTCAAAACTGAAAAAAGAAAGAAAGAAAGACAGAAGACTGAAACTAGGCAGAATGAAAGCTAAAAATTAGGCAGAAATACACGATTCACTGCTGCCATTATAAACAGCTGCCGGAGCTCTCACGCTGCTGCAACAAAGCGCACGTGGTTTTGTTTACATTGGCGCCCGCTTTGTTTACACTGGTGTCAGGTTTGTTTACAGTGGCGGCCGGCTACTTACAGTTGTCACTGGCTTAGATTACACCAGTGCTTGGCTTGTTTGCAATAGAGTTCGGTTTGCTTACACTAGCACCTGGTTTGTTTACACTAGCATTCAGTTTGTTTACCTTTGCTCATGTTTTTTCCACTGGAGTTTGTTAACATTGGCGTTCGATTTATTTACAATGGCTTCAGAGTTGTTTGCACTATACCCCGTTTTATTGTACTTGTCACTCGGCTCGTTTACATAGGCTCCAGGGTTGTTTACATTGGCGACGGGTTTGTTTCAAGCTGGTTCACCCATACAACGAAATGACTGGCGAATAAGCGCTGAGGAATTGCGATATAGCATCATTTTCTAAGAGGCGTCGTACGGTCCGTAGCATCTTTTTCATAGCGATTTGTTTTCCCTGTCCCACCTTGATATCATCTTTTGTAGTATGTATGTTTCTAATAGTTTGCCACAGTAACATACGAGAGGCAGTTGAGGTGTAGTACGTAAAATAATTCGCTTAGAAAGAGGTGCTACTAAATCTTCAAAGTCAAGCCGTATTTAAAGTGACTTTCGTGGCGCCTCTTCCTGACCAATTCATTTTGCGCATTACACCTTCGCATTCTCCTTTATGCTGCTTATATCGATTTAATGTCTATAGAGTTTAGATCAGTAACATACAGGAAGGTACTGAAATATAATGCGCTCAGTAAGTCGCTAAGGAAGAGGCGTTACGAATTCGACCCTGAAAACAGGACTGCAAAATGATGCTTAGTATCTTTTGTTGCTTTCCTCATCCTCTTACTCATTTCCCTTTAACTTGATCCAGATTTTCGTCTTTTTGTAGCTTGTTTCACCTATTTCAGTGGCAGAAAAACAACACAATGGTTCAACGTCCTTTCCATAGCACATCTTCGTGACTAGCGTCATATTCTAGTGTCCATCTGTTGTTACCACTCAGCAGTGATAGAGAGATGGCTGCTTTAGGGTAAGCTAAACAAATTATAGCGCAAAACGCATGTGTAAATGGTAACTTTGGATAGTCTTATGAAATTTACACAATGCACGCAATCTCCAAAAGCATAAAACAACTACACCTATCTAGAATTGCTCACTATAGGCCACTCGTAATATCCCTGAAATAGCTCCTTTACGTTACTAAAAGAAAACTTGCGTATCATTGGTAACTTTGGACAGAAACATGAATTTGTATGGATACACAGTTAACACAGCATCCAAAACTATAAGAGATCCGAGGAATCTCAAAATTGTTCATACCGCCCCTTCTGTACCATGAAGGCTGTACCTTCTCTTGTTTCACTGATATATACCTCATGTATGACTCGTACCTTTGGACAAGCGTTTGAATTTTATGCAACACACACACACACACACACACACACACACACACACACACACACACACACACACACACAAGCACGCGCGCGCGTGATCTGTAAAAGCAGCAAGACAGCCTATCAGAAATTTCTCACTACCGACCCTTCATAATTATACATAGCCCTCCTTTCATCACAAACTTGAAGCTTGTATATAAATTTACATCTTTCAAATTCGAATTTTTGCCCCTAATTTTCGACGAACGTTTGAATTTTACACAACTTAAACTCACAGTCCCTAAAAGCAACCTGACAACTTGGCCAGTCTCAAATTGCTCACTACGGGCTCTTCAGTACGACAAAGAGCTGCACTTGCAGGAGTTTTAAAAGCAATCTTCTCCCCCTTCACCTCCACCCCACTCACACACACAGCCCAAACTCAAGCTTTTAGGAACTTTTGAGAAACACCAAGTAGAGGACTCGAGACAAGAATGTGTTGCGCAGAGACACACAGACATAAACCTCCGACTACACTTAACACTCAAAACACCTCTAACGCCTTCAGTCCGATGACGTATTTTTGTAGTTCTTTCATGCTGCCACCAGGCGTTATATTCAACTTAAGAGATCGCCCTGGTAACGATGGAGATGAAAGTTGCATCGTACCCCTCCAGCTCGAAAAGTCTCCCTAAGCTGATTAAAAAGCTCATCAAGTGACAAGAATAAAGTAAGAAATGTTGGATCGGAATGAAGGAGGTAAGCGTTCCAGTACTTATTAGTCTATATGGTTTATTTTTGCATCTTTTTTGTTACTTTCTACCACGCGACGGAAAATGACCAGAAACACTTTCGAAAGGATGGTGTCTTTCTGTTCTCGTTACGGTACTTCCAAACGGTGTTAATCAAGTCGGGAAAGGTCTTTGCTTGTGTGGAGATTAGGACGGTCTCCATCATCCCTCCACTGCCAATTTTCGTCTTTTTACCGCCAGACGATTTAACTGGAGAAAGGCCCACCGGAGTGGAGGATGTATACTTTTTTTTTCAAACTTGGCTTTGGATTGCCATATCATCCTCTTGAATACTAGGTTATAACAATAGGTTAGCACTAGAATATGATGCTAGTCATGAAGGGGTGCAGAGTTAAGGATGTAGAGCCTCAACATCGTTTGACTGTGCCGGTGAGCTACGTGAAATAACAACATGACGAAAATATGGTCCAGGTTAAGGCAAAAGAGCTATCGTGTCGTGACCCACGAAATATGAATTTTGGATTTTTATTCTGGTTAGCGTCAGATTTTGTTGTACAGTTTATCTCGGACAGAAAAAAGAAATATTTGCGTTTTAATCGAGAACTAAGAACTTTTTTTTTTTCGTACAGTTAATACCAGACGATTCTTTCAGCAGAAGTTGAACATGAGCAGAGTAAAGGAAAACAGTCAGATCTTTACTCTGATGCCTACCCACGCTACTTTCATTCCCTTAAACCCATATTGTTGTCGGTCCAGGAGGCTTTCCGGCACCTCTTCCTTAAAAGTCTTTCTGCATTTGGTGTATTAATATTCTCATGTATATTACTGAAGCAATCTGTGTCGGTAATTAAAATGATATGAGGAGCATACAAGAGAACAGTAACTTGTGTCTTCCTTTCACTAACTCGACCCAAATTTTCGTCTTTTTTCAGCTAACTTTACGTAGCTCAGTGGATTTAAAAGGCAATACTAGGGCTCTAATCCCTTTCTATAGCACTCCCTCTAGACTGGTATCATATTCTATTGTTAATCTGTTGAAACGACTCAATATTCAAGATTCAGAGATGACATTTTAGACGAAATTAAAGTAAAATGAGTGTAGTAAGTAAAATAAGAAATTAAAGAAGAGACTATGCAGCTCTAGTTTCCTGCGTCGTTCAGCAGTCAAGTAATGCACCCATAACTTAGCCCTTTTCATTCACTCAGTAACAGACCTCGAAAAATACACCTTACCTTCAGTATCTTGTATATCTAAGCACTCGGAAGTTCCAGCGAATGTAAATGTTTTGAAGGCATTTTTCATGTGGTCATTTTATTGTTTTTGTGAGAAATAGGATGGTGGTAGTGGTTATGATGGTGGTGTGTGGTGTTGGTTGTGGTGATGTTTTTGTCGTTGTTTTTACCAACGAAAAATATAATAATATCTCGATTCTAAAAATCTAGATTTACCCTTCTTTCCCAATTCCAACACACGTATTAATCTACAAACACTTCAAAAAAATAAAAAGTTCCCAGAAAATAGTCTCCAAGGATTACTTTTACAAAAACAGCTAATTATTTTGTAGTCTTTCATAAACTATAAGGCTTAACACACTCAGGCTTCTGTTATTCACTCACAGTTGAATAAAATCGTCTGGCATTAGCTGGAATAAATACAAGAGTTGTTCCGACCTTGAGAGGATTTGTGGTTCCAATGTTGACGCTCTCAGTTTCCAGTGAGTTACTATTAGTTTAGTAATATTTTTTGCGGGAGGTTAGCTGTATTAACACTCAGGCTCCTGTGACTCACTCACCTGAATAAAGTCGTCTGGCATTACCTGGAATAGAATACTAGAGTTGTCTTGACCATGTAAAGGCTAAACATTGGGCCAAGAACTCAAGGAAAAATACAAAACAACATTTCAGCTCTTCAATATCCCTCCCCTATGCCCGTATGCTCGTCGGTAAAGGAGGCTTTCAAGCACTTTTTCCTTGGCTATTTATTTTCTACCCAACACATTAATTATATTTCCATTGTTATAGTTGCAGTTTTTAATACTGCAATAAATATAAATGGGCGTGAAGTTACCATCTTTCCGTCTTGAATCTGAACTGCAGTTAGAGTTCAACATTAAAACATCTTAGTCACGAAAAAGTACTATGAAAAGGAGTCGGGTCCATAATATTGTCGTATTTTGAAACTGAGCTACGGGAAATGGGCTGCAAAAGTACAAAAAATGTCCTCCAAGGTAATGTGAATGAAATATAGTTTCATACAAAGTATACAAACGATTACTAACGCGTCATAACGCAGGAGCAAACAGGTAAGGAGAAGGTGCTAGGGACGAGAATGCGGAGAGGAGGTAGTGAAACGAGGCAAGTCGGAACCCTAGGGTTTTTTTCCGCTGCTTCGTAAATAGGGCACCTTTGGCCTGTGATCAAAAGGCCGCATTATCAAAACATCCCTCGGGCTTGAGAAGGTAGGGCAGGAGGGAGGAGGTAGGGAGGGAAGGAGATAGGGAAATATCAAGGGAGTGAATGAGGAATGGAGGTAGGAAGGGGAGGGAAGTAGGGAGGCAGTAAGGAAAGTAGTGAGGTGGGGGGAGGTGACAGGAAAGGAAGGAGGAAGGGAGGGGGTACGGAAAGAGGGAAGCAAGAAAGAAGGAGGCAGGGAAATAGAAGGGAGGGAGGAGATACGGAAAAAAGGGGAGAGAGAGGAAGAGGATAGGAGGAAGTAAGTAGAAGGGGACAGGGTGCAAGGTAGGGAGCAGGGAGAAAGAAAAGTGGGAAAGGAAGATAAAAGAAGTGAGTGGCCAGCAGCAGGGAGAAGAGACACAGAGGAGGAAAAGAGAGAGGATATGAGAAGGAATTTAGATAAGGATGGAGAACAGGAAGGAAGGAAGAATTAAGGAAGAATGAATGAGTAGGAGGAACGGAGCAGAGTGAAGAAAAATGAAGAAGAATGAAAACGCAAAATGAGGACTGTAGAGAAAGAAAAGGAAACGAAGAGGAAGTAGGCAGAGAAGTGAGCAAGGAAGAGAGAGGGGGAGGAAAGAGGAAGGACAATGAAGATAGATACAGTGGAGTAGAACATGGAAATAAGAAGACAAAAGGAGTTCGGTAGGCCTAACTAAAGAAGTGGGAGCTCTGGTGGGCTTAAGAAAATGTGTTCAGAGTGGAAGAGAAAAGATAAACGGAGGAAAAGGAGGGAGAAAGAAGAGGGTAAGGATGGAAAGGGACATAGAGAGAGAGAGAGAGAGAGAGAAGTGGAGGAAGTAGGAAAGGAAGAACTAGGTGTTGCACGAAAGAGGACCGAAAGAAGGGAAGGAAGAGGAGAGTAAAACGAGATTCAGTGAAGTATAGGATGAACGATGAAACATAAGGAGAGGAAAAAAATAGAACAAACTGCGAAAAACTTAAAATCCGTGAAAGGGGAGGAAGAAAGAGAGGAGGGAGAAGAAAAGAATAGGGAAGCAATTGGGACGGTTCTGTGGAAGAGGTAAGTGAAAGAAAATGGTAATGAGACAAAATGGGTAAAAGGAAGAGGAGGCCTGTGATAAGAGAACGAATGAAGAGGAAAATGAGGAGCAGAAAAGGAAAGAATGCAAATAAAAGGTGGGGGAGAGCGAGGGAGAGTAGGAAAGTTGTAAAAAGGCATAGTTTACTCGTAAGTAAAAAAGCTAGAAATCGAAATAGGCAGTGTAACAGAGGTGAAAAAGTCATATGAGAAACGGGAGACAAGGCATACAAAATGAAGAAGAGATAAAGAAAATAAAGTGAAGAAATAAAACATATAAAATGAAGAAGAATTAAAGCATATGAATATGAAAGAAGAAATATATAATATCATCGAGGTGAAAATGCAGTTAGGAAAGCAAAATAACTAATACACAGGAAAAGAGACACCAAGAAACCACAAATAAGAAAACATGAAATAAAGAAAGGGTAATATGAAGGAGCCTGATAATCTGTAAATAAGAGTAAAGGGAAATCAGTCAAGCACGAAGAAAGAGAAGGAAAGATAAAGTGCGAAAGAAGGAGGGATAGCAAAAATAACAGGAAGAAAAACTATAAAGATGAGAAAGAAGGAGAAAGGGAGAAAAGAGGTTAGAAGGAAAAAAAATGAGAGAGAGAGAGAGAGAGAGAGAGAGAGAGAGGGGGGGGGTGACATATTAAAATGTACCCTTGTCCAACGCTCTTCCATTCATCAAGCTTTTTGGAGAGAGAGAGAGAGAGAGAGAGAGTTGGGGGGGAGGGACATAGACATTTTACCAATAATAAGAAGAGTGTTTGGAGATAAATGAGAGAAACAAAGGAAGAGGAAGAGAGGAGAAAGAAAGTAATTAAGGAAAGAGAAATCATGGAGAAGTAAAGTAGAAATGAGAGAAAATGAAGGAAAACTGAGAGGACGAAGGAGAGAGGAAAGGGCATAGAAAAGAAAGGAGGGAAAAGGGAAATGGGGAAAAAGGAAAGGGAAATGTCGAGGGGAAGAAAATAAGTGAAAGGGAGGGAAAGAAATTAAGGAAGCGGAACTGAAGGAGAGAAGGGGAGGTAAGGGAAGGGGAGTGACAGAGATGGAAGGGAGGTGAAAACAGAAGAGAGAGAATAAGCAGAGAGGAGATATATCTGATTTTAAAAATGCAAAGAGGAGAGGAGGTTAGGTGGAGGAGGAAAAAGGAGGGAAGGGAGATAATGAGAGGAGAGGGAATGGAAAAGCAGGTCTTGAGAGTGGGTAGTTTCGGAGGGAGAACAAAAGGATGGAGAACAAGAAAGGGATTTGGAGGATAAAGAAAAGGGGAAAGAAAGGGAGAGAATGAGGGGTCAGAAGAGAGGGGAAGAGGAAGGAAAGGAAAGGGGAAGTCAGGAAAGGGGGTTGGAGGACACGGGGAGAGGGATTTAGGGGAAGGGGTACTAGAGGAAAAGTTAGAGGGGGGAGGAGGTTTACAGGAAGAGGAAGACAAGGTAAGGTCTAGGGGTGGGGGGAGGTGAGGGAGTCTGAAAAAGAAAGGGGAGGGTGTTCCAAGGAGAGGGGAGGGGGGATTCCGAGGACGATAGAGAGGTAGGAGATTGTGGGAGGAGGGGGTGTGGAATTACGAACAGGGGAGGGGAATGCCGAGGAGGGTGGACGGGAAGAGTTGTGGAAAGGAGAATGGAGGGGAGATCGAAGGAGGAGGGTTTGTTCCAAGTAAATGGAATGGGCATAACGAAAAAAAAAATAAAAGGATTCTTGGGAGGGGGGTGAGGAATTTGTGGAAGGGGCGGTGTGCTGTTGAAGGGGAAGGGGAAGGGGCTTTGTAGAAGGGTGATGAGTGCTGTGGAAAGAGGAAGGGAACTGTGGAAGGGATGGGGGAGGGGGTGATGTTAGGGTCAGTGAAAGCAAGACCATGGGAGTGAAGTTCCTGCCACTTAGCATAAAGTTACTGCCTGAGGCCTTACACTTTATATTTTACACTTTACACTTGAGACGACACTTGAGAGAACACATACGTTTTAGGATATTCTTTATAGTTTGCGAGTACATATTACATTTAAGAGTACATTTTACTTAAGAACACGTACTGTACCTGAAAACACTTATTTAATCTAATCCCTTCAACCTGAGGACGTCTTTTCATTTTGTTCCAGCCAGCATGAGGCTTTATTCAATTTAGGAGATCCCACTCGTTCTGATGGGGTTAATAAAATCTATATATATCTGTCCTCCCCAGTTCGAAAAAGTCTCTACAACACTTAATAAAACTGTCTAGCAAGAGCAACAATAAAGCACAATAACATCATGGGATTGAAGGGATTAGGAGCAGACTTTACTAGATCATACTTTGCACTTAACATTATACTTTACTGACGAGCAGGCAAGGCATCCACATAAAAATAAAGGCACGTAGTAGTAACAGACCAGATTTATTGGATAAGAATTTTTTAATACCAGGCGGATTTTTTTTTTTTTTTTTTTTTTTTTTACGTTTTTATATTTTCTATGATTTGTGGAATTGCTTCATGGCTGCATTGGTCATTTGTTCTCAGGTTCAAGGTTTGTGGGTACTGCAAGAAATTTTAGAAACGCTTAAATTTTTGTAGTGGAAATGTGTGTGTGTGTGTGTGTGTGGATTTTGTATATATGTGTATGTATGTGTTTGTGTGGAAAAATATGCGACAAATTTTTTTTCATACAAGGGGGAACTGTTTCATCTGTAATTCATCGGTCTTAATTGTATTCACTACTGGGTAACCCTTCCCTTTGTGGAGGAATGGAGGCATGGAGGGAAGGGTGAGTGGATGGGTGGATGGATGGATGATGGGAAGTATTGGATGGATGGATGCGTGGATGAGTGGATAGATAGTGGGAAATAATGGATGTATGCGTGGATAGGTGGGTGGATGGATGCGTGAATGGACAGGTAGATAGATGGGTGGATAAATTAATGAATAAATGGATGGTTGGACTATTGGATGTGTGGGTGGGTGGGTGAGTGGATGGATAGTGGGAAGTATTGGATGGAGGAACAGGTAGACGAGTGGGTGGGTGGATGGATAGTTTGGTGGATAGATGGACGGATAAATGAATGAATGAATGAATGAGTGGATGGATGGATGGAAGGATAGATGTATAATTGGAGGTATTGCATGGATGGATGGAGCGGTAAGGGGATTAGATTAAAAAGAGACCGGTCATTCATTTCTCCTATCACTGAAATATGACGAGAGAGAGAGAGAGAGAGAGATGGATGGATAGATATGTACATATTTAGATAGATAGATACCAGCTTAAAATATTTTGTATTCCTATACTAATTGATAAAGTTCTTAAAAGATGGATAAATATTATTGGAGAGATAGATTCATAGTTTGAAAGACAGACCGACAGACAGACAGTCAGACGCAGCCTAAATAATTACCCACTGCCTGCTTTTAACCCCTTCAATACGATGACGTTTTTGTGCCTAGTTCTTCCTACCTTCAGACTACTCAGGTCAGTTTTGGATCGGTTTCTCATGCGGGAGGGGTAAAAAAAAATCATTACCTATATGTAATCTCTCTCGTTTCTGATATATTTTCATTGCTGAATAAGGTCATCTGGTGATGGCAAGAAGACAACGAAAAGTACTTAATCGTAGTGAAGGGGTTCCCATGTAATACGTTTTCAGTAATACACCTGATCCACAAGACTGTAAACAAGCTCCCTTAATTATTTCCTTCATTAAGAATACCACAGTTTCATTCTACCATTTTAGTCAGAATCTTTTTATTCGAGGAAAAAATATAAGCATAGACATATATCCATTGGCAGCCAAACGAAAATGGATGGAGCGCTGAAATAACCTGTCAGAAAATACGAAACTTTCTTATTTACATATATATTTTATAGATATGTGTAAATGTAATTTTGGTCCTGGGAGAGAGAGAGAGAGAGAGAGTAGAAGAGAGGAGAAGGGTAAATAGAAGGGGGGCGGGGGGAAGATGCAAGAACTGGAGAGAGAGAGAGAGAGAGAGAGGGGAAAGAAAATATATATATATACATACATCCGATTTAAAAAATATTCTCGGTGTTAGCAGTTCGTTCCCAGAGGGCTTAATGATAGTCCTGGTGGTCAGATAGATAAATGGATAGATAGGTAGACAGAGAGATAGATAGATAGGTAGATATATAGACAGATTGATACATGGATGAATGAATTAATGGCCTGATTGATTTATTGATTGATTGATTGGTTGATTGAGGTAAAGAGGACAGATAGATTAAACGACTGAAAGACAGATAACTGAGCATGCAATATTTTAAGAGATGAAACTGGAAAGAGAGAGAGAGAGAGAGAGAGACTCCTTTGAGCCGCCTCTCGTGAGAAACAACTTGGAGGAGTATTGAGGTTGGAGATACAAGTCCCTCCTTTCACACTTCTCTTCCTCCCTCTCTCCCTCCCTCTCTCCCTCCCTTCGTTCCCTCCTTCTTTCGTTCCTTCCTTCATTTATATATTTATTCATTTGTTCTTTCGTTTATTTTTCATTCACTCATTCTTTCCTACTTTCATCCTTCCTTCACTCACCCAGTTAATCTTATTTCCTTCCCTTCTCTTATCCTCCGTCCTCTTGTTTCTCTACTTTCTTCCCTCCTTCCTTCATTCGATCCGTCCTTTCTTTCTTCATTTCTTTATCCTTCTTGTCCTCCCTTCCTCCTTTCTCTCTCTTTCCTCCCCTCCCTCTTTCCTTCCTTCCTTGTGTCCATTCCTCTTGCGTCTCTGTTTCCTTCACTGTCCTCTTTCCTTCTTTCGTTCTTTCTTCTTCCACTATTTTACCATTTCTCACGTATCCTTCCTTCTGTTTCTTCCCCTTTCCTTCCCTTTCCTGTATCCTTCCATCCCTCCCTCCCTCTCTCCCTTCCCACCCATGTGTCTGTCCTTTCCCGTCCTGTATCTCTCCTTCTGTCCTTTTTCGCACCGCTTCCTTCCCTTCGTCGTTCATTTCTTCCCTCCCTGATCCTTCCGACCATCTGTCATTCCTTCCTTCCGTTATTCCTTCCTTCCTTCCTTCGTTCTTTCCTTCCCCTTTCTTCCTTCTTCCCATTTTTTTCCAGTTTTTCAGCTTCATTTACTCGTTCATTCATTCATTATTCATTCCACCACTCTCTCTCTCTCTCTCTCTCTCTCTCTCTCTCTCTCAATCTCCTTCAATCAGTGCCTCTCCTTCTCATTGCCCACCTTTATTGGTTTTCTTCTCTACTTCTTTGTTTATTTTTTCTTTCCTTTTTTCCCGTGTCTTCTAACTTATCATTAATTTTACTTTCCTTTTTTTGTGTGTTTTGCTTCGTCTCTTTTTTTCTTTTCCTTGTTTATTTTTTATTATCGTTTTTCTTTAACTTATGTTTTTCTTTTGTTTGCATGGTTTGTTATCGTTTACTGGTGTTAATTTGGTTTTTACTGTTCTGTTTATTTCGCTCGCATTTCTTAATTAGTTTCTTTTATTTATTTTGTATTATATATATTTTCTCGTGTATCTAATTGTTTTCTTGTTCTTTCTAGTTGTTTATATTCGTTTCTCTTACCATATTTCTTTGATATGTTTGTTTATGCTTATCTTTCTTTCCTCTTCTTGTTTGCTTACTTCCATGTTTTCATAAAGTCTTTGTTTTACTGTCTTTGCTTGTTTTCTTGCGCTCTTGCTTGCTTGGTTTCTTGTTTGCTTCCTTTTGGCCGGACAAATCTGTACTTCATTCAGCTCACAGACGCACACGCACGCACTCACACAGAAGGATAATGAGGCTGCTTGTGTGTGTGTGTGTGTGTGTGTGTGTGTGTGTGTGTGTGTGTGTGTGTGTGTGTGTGTGTTTTCAGTATGGTATATTTGTGCATTTGTGAGTATGTTTGTGGTTGAGTGAGTGTTCGTACGTGTGAATACTTGAGAGAGAGAGAGAGAGAGGGAACAAATATAAAGAGACAGATATAGGGTTATCATTATATTATTACAGTTTTATTCTCAGCACGTCCTCATCTTCTCTCTCTCTCTCTCTCTCTCTCTCAAGTTATATCTTTCCTAAAATCCTGTCTTATCCCTCCCTCTCCTTCTCTGCATCCCCTCACCATTCCCTCCTTCCTTCCCTCCCTCCTCCTCTCCGCATTGCTGCTTTTCTCCCCCCTTGCTTCCTATCTCCCTCTTTCTTCCCTCCCTCCCTCCTCCCGCCCACCCTCCATCATACTTTTCCTCTTTCACTTCCGTCCCTCACATGCCTCCCTTACTCCCTCCTAAAACACTCCCTCCCCCTCTCCTTCCTTCCTCATGCGCTCCCCTCCATCTTCGTTTCTCTCCATCCCTTCCATACTCCAACAATTATTTCTTCCTCCCTCCCTGCCTTCCTCTTCACTCCTCCATTTTTTCCTTGCCTCCATCTTCTCCCTTTTACCCTTCCCTCGCTCCGTCGTACAGTTCCTGCCACCTTCCCTTCATTCCCTCCCTCCCTCCCTCCTTCCTTCTCTTTTCCCCTCATCCGTCCCTCATCTCTCGTGCTCTCTCTCTTTCCCTCTATTCCTTCCTTCCTTCCTTCCTTCCTTCATTCATTCATTCATTCATACCTACACCCTCCTTTCCACCTTCCTTCCCTAATTCATACATTCATTTATTCATTCATTCATTCATTCATTCTTCCCTTCCTTCCTTCATTCATTTATTCATTCATTCATTCATTCATACCTCTCTTCTTTCCTTCCTTCCGTCCTTCCTTCATTCATTTATTCGTCTATACCTATCTTCTTTCCTTCCTTCCTTCATTCCTTCCACCCTCCCTGCCTCCCTCCCTCCCTCCATCCATCCATCCATCCATCAGTCAATCAGTCATTTTTCTCCTACACCCCCTCCCTCTCTCCCCTTTCTTTTTGTATTCCCCTGCCTCCCTTCCCTCCCTCCCTTCTCATTCAGATCCCTCCCTCACTCCCTCCTACACTCCCGTATTCCATCCTTTCTGTATGATTTTTCTCTCCCTCTTCCATCCTCCCTTGCTACCCCTTTCATCTCTACCTCAGTTCCCTCATACTCCATCGCTCCCTTTTCTTGGTCTTTCTTTTCCACTCTCCCTTCCCTCCTTACTCCCTCCTCTCTGTCACTCCCTTACAACCCTCATTACCTCCCTCTACCTTTTCTTCCTCCCTCTTCTCTCCCCTTCCTTCTTCCAACCTCACTCTGTTTCTTACCCCCCTTCATTCCTTACTTTCCCCTCCCTCTAGCTCTACCTCCCTCCCTCCCTCCCTCCCTCCCTTTCCCCTTTTCCTCTCCCTTCTTCCCTCCGTACTTCCCGCTCTGACTCCTTTCCATTCCTTGCTCCCTTTCCTCATTTGTTTCCTTCCCCCTTTCGTCCCTCCCAACCCCAGCCTTTTTCGAACTCCCTCTCTCACCCCTCCCTCCCACCTCCTCCATCCTTCATTCTTTTTCTTCCTCCATTCCACCCTCTCATTTTCCCCTTCTCTTCCTCTCTCTCCCCTTCCCTCACTGTCTTCCCTCCCCCATTCCCTCATTTAAACCCAGTCCTTTTCCTTACTCCTTTCCTCTCTCTCTCCTACCATCCTACCTCCCTCCTTGTCTTCCTTCCCTCTCCTTCCCCTTTCCCTCCCTCCCTCCCCCCCTCCCCCCACTCATTCATCACCCCCACACTCAGGAAGGACACGCCTGTTGAAAATGATGACGACAACAAGAACACCCTGTAAACAAGGAGAAAAATAACACACAAAAGGGTCTGTGTAAAAGAGGTCGCCGCTGCAAAAGGACAAAGAGGTAGCTCGAGAAAAACGTGACCGATTTAAGACAACAGATGAATGATAAAAAAAAAAAAAAAAAGAAGACGAAGAAGAAAAATGAAGGAGTCAGAAAAGGAAATTATTAGAGCAAAACAAAGAAAGCAAGAAAAATTCAGAGAAAATGAGGAAAAGAAAAAAAAAACAAGAAAAAGGAAGGCGTAAAGAGAAGTAGATTGGATAAATAAGAGAAAAAAATGGAAAAAGAAAACCAGAGGAAAAGAGTGGATAAAGTCGACTCTTTATTACTGGAATCTTTCCCAGCGTGAGACCTTATTAAACCCCGTCAGTACGATGTCGCTTTAATGTTCTTGTTATACCCTTTTTACACTAACTTGGCCCAGGTCTTTGTCCTTCAGCTGCATAATCACGTATCTCAGTGGCAGAAAAAAAAAAAATACGACTCGCCATCCTTTTCATTACACATCATCGTGACTGGCACAATATTTTAGTGTTGATCTATTTTTATAACTCAGCATTCAAGGTGTAGAGATGGAAATTTAGACCACGTTAGAATAAAAGCAGTATACCAGACGATATTATTTATTATGGGATGGACGTATCGGTGACAAAGTGAGTTAAGTGTAAATCCTTTCTAACCCCTTCGTCACGAGAGAAAAAAAAAAAAAGGCTGAAAAATAATCGCCTGGAGGTTGAGAGAATATAATCTAACTCTTTCCCTTGCCGCCTTATTTCTTTTGTCCTTGCTAAGCTCAGACGATTTTCCTAAGCTTTGGGAACACCTCTTTTATTGAAGGGGTTAATGAAGGTTGTATGTAAGCCTTCCAGTTTCATAAGTCGCTCCTAAAAATTAAAAATAAAATCGTTTGGATATAGCAGGAATTGATTTTAAAAAGACGTCCTCGTAGCTTAGGTATGAAAAAGCTATCTCAGTATAACTCCTTCAGTACCACGACCATGGCAAGCAACCCCACCACCACCACCGCCATCATCATCATCTTCCTCATCATCATCATCATCATCATACCACACCACACCACATCATCATCACACCAAGCCACACCACACCACCATCATCATCATCGTACCCCACCACACCACAAACACAATCCACACAACACATTATCATCCTCATCATCATCGCATCATCACAACCATTCCCAGCACACTACACTTAAACCCTCTCACCTCCACATCCCATCCCCCTTCTCTTCCTTCTCATCTGGCCCTGCCCACACCCTGCCGTCAACGCACCCACATCAGATATGCATTAAAAAGTTATATGTTATACGTCAGGGCTCAGGGTTCGTCTGGTTCACCCTCAAGCGTCACCAGACTAATCCTTACACCAGTTGGCCCACCTTGACAATTGTTGTGTTATATATGTGTATATTTATTGATTTATTTGGTGGCTGTGAATTTGGCAGTGCTTAATTATATCTGTGTTGCTTTGAGTGTTTGGCTCTCTCTCTCTCTCTCTCTCTGTATATATATATATATATATATATATATATATATATATATATATATATATATATATATGCTGGCATTCTTGACCATCTTTGAATCGCAAAATACTTAACTATTATCACAACTAATCTTTTTGCCATCCTTGACAGCTTCCTCTTATTTTTATTCCTTACCTGAAGTCTTACTCATCTAGTAAGACGTCTGGACTCACTTTAGCTTGGAAATACTTGTTGCATTAACCCATAGCCCTCTAAATGTGCTCTGCTTGCTGTCGTGGAATCACTATCATCACTAATATATGGGATGGTGGGGATCCAGAAACAGGAACAAAAACAAAGCACAGACCTAAAAAACTGCCTTAAACGTGCCCAGTAAAATGAGCCAAACATCTCTTGACTCATCATTCAGGCCTGTGAAATTCTCGACTCCACCTCAGAGGCCAAACCATCCACACAAAATCGTACCATACTTCATAATGCTTGAGGGACAGAAACCATTACGGAGATTGTCAGGTTAAAATTTTTGTGCGCCCCCATGTTATGTGCACCTTCATCCATACACACACCATTCATTCATGTACAGTCTTCATCAAGCCTTTTCTTCCTGCATTTCCAAGGCGAGGTTATTCACACATCGTTTATATTATCCACCCACTTTCTTGTTGGCCTTTCACACCTCCTCGTACTCTCAAACTTATTATGCTCTTTTCTTTATCGTAATTAATCCATTCCCTCCTTGTGACCATGCCATCAATACTTGCTCTCTTCTCTTCGTATAGCAGAGTTCCGTATTCCACATCTTTCACGCATCTGTACATTTCTTGTCCTATTTATAAATTTTTCTACGTATCTATATATTTACATACATATCCCTACATATCTTAACCTAGCCAACCTACGCAGTCCACGTACATTCCCTAACACCTTCAGTTCGATGACTTTTTTTTAGTATATTTTGCAACCTCTAGACAATATTATTTAATTTAGGAGTAGCCTCTTGCTGTGAAGGGAGGAATGGAAGCTATATCTGACCTCTTCTGCATGAAAAATATCTCTAAAGATTAATAAAAACCGTCTGAAGAGAGCAAGAATAATTTTTTAAAATACATAATTGAACTAAAAAATTAACACTCATTTCTTTTAACTAAAAATTAACACTCATTTCTTTTAACTAAAAATTAACACTCATTTCTTTTAACTAAAATTTAACACTCATTTCTTTTTCGTACCATCTGACAAATGCTCCCAAAACCTTGACTAGGCTGTGGTTGTTTCAGCACTTCAGTTGGATTTTTTTTTTTTTTTACTCTTGCTGCCTTCAGGCGATTTTATTCACTCTTGCATATACTTTTCGAAGTGAAGATGTTAGATTTAGCAGTCATTATCTTTTTCGCCGTAAGTGATCCTTCCTTGGTTGAATAAAATCATCTGATTGTAGACCGACAGAAAATGCGTCACCGGACTGAAGGAACTGATGGTGTCCAGACTAAGGAGAGACAATTCTCAAAAGACGCGGGCGCCATCTTACCCCCGAATCACTCACACTTTATATTTCTGGCCGGAATCGTGCTAAATCAGTCCTTTGTCTCTTCAAAAATAACTCCATCCGCTCCAAGTGTAATGAGCGCTCCACTGCAAGCCCTCTTTCGTTCCTTCTGGCATCTCGCCCACAACCTCTTCAGCAATAATTACTTTTGATTTATCTCCCTCTGATCCATCTATATATTTTTGAGTGAGGGAAGGGGAATGTTGTTATTTTTAAGGCTGTAAAAGCTCAGTTTCTCCTGATATTGCGCTGGTAGATATATAACACAACAGTGTCCAGTTTTTACCATCTGACGTTGCACATATCGCATGAAGGTGAAATCCAGAGTGAGTCCACAAAAAATACACACACACACACACACACACACACACACACACACACACACACACACACACAGGGTATGAATAAACACCCTTAAAATCTTGGTGCTTTTATCCCAAAGTGCAAAACATTACTGACACATTCACCCTAACAGCTATACTGATCTCTCAACTCCCCAACGCCTTCAACACGACTATGCATACCCTCAGTACCACATAACTCAAGCCTTCATCATCTCTCAGAGCCCTCAGTGTTTCGTTCTCGTAATTTAGTCTGAAAAGATCACATCAGTTTTCTTGCAAGATTCGTCTCGCTGAGATTGGATGCGCTAAACCGATTCCGTACTTTCATTTTACCCTTCAGTGGAGTGTTTTTTTTTTCTCCCCGGACTGGAATGGGTAGATTTAGCTTTTATTAAGCCCTTAATTTCCACATATCCTAAGGTAAATATACTAGTTTTTAGGTAGCAAGACTGAGATTAAACTACGTCATTGACCTGAAGGAATTAACATAATCCAAGAAACCTTACTGAACCCAAAATTGAAAAAAGCTCTTCTTGATTTTGGATTTTTTTTTTTATCAACTTCCTCTTGGAAGGGCACTTTTACAAGTTTAGGGTCTTTGGATCTTTCTTCTCTTATGTAATATATCGATCTTTTATTGAACCTACGTGTATCTGTTTCTGTATCTGCAGCGACTAATGATTCTCTCTCTCTCTCTCTGTCTATCTCTCTCTCTCTCTCTCTCTCTCTCTCTCTCTGAAAAACGATAAATATGAGAGAGGGGGGGGGAGGAATGGAGGTTTCTAGGGGTGAAGATAGACAGACAGTAAGGAAAGATGCAGGAAAATGTGGAGATTTAAGAGGAAAGAGAAGATGAGGTTGAGAATTAAAGAGAACAGAAGAAGAAAAAGAAGAAAGAAGGGAGAAAGAAAGAAAGAAAGAAGGGAGAAAGAAAGAAAGAAAGAAGGGAGAAAAAAAGAACAGAAAAGAAAAGAAAGGAGAGGGCAATCAGTGAAAGAGGGAGAGAGAGGAGAGAGTGAGATAAGGGAAAGAGACGGATGGAGAAATGGAGGGGGGGAGAGGAGAGGGAGGAAGGGAGAGAAGGAGAGTGGAGGCTATTGTAGATCTGACAGCTTATAGGAGGGAGGGAGGGAGAGATAGTGGGAAGAGGGAGACGAGGAGGGAATATGGGAAAAAGTTGGACAGGGGTGGATATACATGCTGAGAGAGAGAGGTGAGGAAGACTGAAGAGTTAAGGGACGTGAGAAGGGAGATGGATTGAGAAGACAAGAAATAAATAAAAAGAAATAGTGAATGAAGGAGAGGGGAAATGATTCATATAATAGATTAACTGATACACAGTCAGTAGATAGATGGATAGCTAAATTGACAGAAATACGATAGGCAGATATATAGATCTTGATAGGTAAATAAATAGATGTAAACAGGTAGATAGACAAATAGATAGATAGGTAAATACTTCGATAGAAAGTTAGGCAAAGGGAGAGAGAGAAATATTTGGATAGAGACGACGTAAATGAAAACAAAAAGGAAGAAAACACCACTCACACGGAACTTTGAATATATATATATATATATATATATATATATATATATATATATATATATATATATATATATATATATATATATATATATATATATATATATATATTACTGGGACAAAAGGAAAACTTGTCTGCGTGGATGTGAGACTTTGGGTTTGAAAAGTTAGGACCGAGGGCGTTGGAAATGAGATTCCTAACTCCTTCAGGCCGATGACGTATTTTTCATTTCAATTTGGGAGAGGTTTTTCGAACGGGGTGGGGGTGTGGGAAGGATTGTTAGATATAGCTTTAACTACAGCTCAGTAAAATTATTCAATGAAATCGTCTGGTGGCAGCGTGAGTAAACTTTAAACAAAAAATAATTGAGGTGGAGTAGTTAACCCCTTAAATTAAATGGATCCTATGTAATTCTTGCTAGCTCCGGACGATTTTATTCGGTTTAGGGGGACCATTTCGAATTGGAGGGAATAGGTGTATCCATCGTTAACACCTTCACTACTAGGGTGTACTCTCGTAAGCCGGGTAAAATCGCCTGTCTACAACAAGAATTAATATCGGAGAAGGCGTCATCGTAGTGCAGTAATCAACCCCTACTGCCCGTGTACGTCTTAAGGCGTGTTTTTGTCGTCCAAGCTGGAGCTTGGGATTCGAAGCGCATCTTGGGGCGCTTGGTTTTTGTCCGCAAAAACAGTCCAGGATACGTAGAACCGAAAAATTGCGTGCCAATCGCAAAGTAAACAGAGAGGTTCGCCGAAGACGATCTTCTGACGAATGTGCAACTTACATGTAGCCGTTATTTGTGCTGAACTGGCTCTATATGTCGTTAATATTAGCCACCTGCACGCTAATTTTATGTACATAATGCTAATTTCAGGATATTTATCATTTATGTGTCCTTGCTGGCCACTCTCACTCTCCCCAAGCTACACCAAGACTGCTCGCGACCACGCTTGGGTGGGATACAAAGACGGTCTTGGTTTTGATGACAAACGCTTGGGCCGGCTTCGTATCACTTTGGCCGACAAAAACAGCGCAGCTTGGTTTTACCGAAGATGGCTTCGAATCCAATCCCTCAGCTTGGACGACAAAAACGCGGCTTTATTTTCTGATTCTTGCTGCCACCAGATGATTTTATTCAACCTAGGACAGACTTTTGATAAAGAGTAAATGAAGACTGTATCTCACCCCTGCAGTTCAGAAAGAAAAATCCTAAGCTGAATAAAAGCCTCTGGTAATAAGTGTAGCAATAAAAGCAGCAGTTGTAACCCCAGGCCTCTCTGAACGTGAACCCGGTGAACTGCAAGCCATAATTACCCTTCTTCCGCAGGCACCATCCTTCAGTCCGGGGATAGGGAGGGAGCAGAGGGACGTTTGTATAAATAGGCAGCCCCACCGCCCGGACATCGGTGCCACCATATTAAGGTGTCCTTAGCCAACATTTAGCAAGACTAAAGGCTACGTCATCGGAGTGAAGCGGTGAATCCTCTCAGGGTGACGTCAGTTTCACCTAACGCCAGACGATTTTATTCAGCTGATAGTGAGTCCTAGGAGCCAGAGTGTTAATCTTTTCAACTGGAGTACGTCATATTATTTCATTGTTGGTGCCACCAGACGATTTTATTCAGCCAGGAGAGCACCAGAGGAGTGAAGGGATAAAACAAAAATTATCACTAAAAATGAAATACTGTTTAATGAAAAATGAAACGAGAAATGAAGCAAATATCGAAAAAAGTAATAATATAGATAGAGTAAGAAGAAATCGGGGTAGGGATGGAAGGCAGTACAAAGAGAGAGAGAGAGAGAGAGAGAGAGAGAGAGAGAGAGAGAGTATCCCCAAATTTTCTCGATGGTTCAGCGTTTCCTTGACAAGTTTTTGTATTATTCGCGTAGTTATGTATTTATTTATTTTCTGACTTTGTTTTTTTTTTATGTTTTGGATATTTGATCATTGTTTTGTTTGTTTATTTGTTTAGCTGTGTATGGATGGGTCTATTTTGCTTTTGTTTATTATTGTTTGTATTAAAAATTGTCTTGATCTGAAATTATATGTCAGCACATCCAGCTTACTTTATCTTATTCTTAGTTTTGACACTCTCTCTCTCTCTCTCTTTCTCTCTCTCTCTCTCTCTCTGTTAATTATCTCCAAGCTTGATATTACCATAATCCAAAAATCTTACAAGGATTTTAAAATACTCCCAGTGTTCTTGACTCGAGCAGGGAGAGAGAGAGAGAGAGAGAGAGAGAGAGAGAGAATCAGAGAAGGAGGGAGAATGGGGAACGGAGGAGGGGAGGAAGAGAAGGAAGGAAGGAGAGAAGAGAAGAGAGGGAGGGAGCGGAGCGGAAGGGATAGAGGAAAAATCGAAGGGTAGGAAGGGAGAGAGAAGAAGAGAAAAGGAGGTAGAGAGGAAAGAGGGAGGGAACGAGAATGGAGAGGAGATAGGGAGGGAAAGAGGGGGAGTCAAGGGAAAGGAGAGAGGGGGGGGGAGAAGGTGTAGAGGAGTGAGGAGTGGGAGAGTGAGTGAGGGAGTGAGGGAAAGAGATTGAATCAAGGTCAGTGGGAAGGAGGGAGGGAGCGAGGGAGAGAGGGAGAACAGTAGAGTGTGAGGAAAGGGAGAGATTAGAGCGAAGGAGGGTTAGAGAGGGAGTCACGAGCACAGGAAGAGACGGAGGAGAGGAGAGAGTGGAAAAAAGAGGTGGAGGAGGAGGGAGGAGAGGGAAGAGAGTGGGCAAAGGAGAGGAAGAAACGAAAGAGGAATAGAGTTAAAGAAAATAAGGAATAGGGAAGAGAGGGAGGAGAGGTTGTACAAGAAAAAAAAAGTGTGGAAAAGGAAGAAATGCGAAGAAAAGAAGATAAAAATAAACAGAAAAATGAAGAAATAAAGGAATAAACAGTAAAGAAGGGAAGAGAGAATAGGTGAAAGGGAAAAGACAAGAGGAAAGGTGAGGGAGAAGAAGAGCAGGCGAGAAAGTTGTGGAAGGATAAGGAGAAATAGGGTAAGGAGAAAGGAATGGAAGAGAAGAGAATAGGGATGGATGTGACACAAGGGAAAAGAGAAAAGAAAGAGAAGAACGATGGAAAGAAAAAAGAAAGAGGGAAAAGAAAGAAAGAAAAAAGAAAAGGAAAAAATGATGTGAGAGAGAAATGAAAGCAAGACGAGGAGGAGAGTAATTAGCTGGCAAAGAGAAAGGAGGAAGAGTAGCGAAAAGGGATATGAAGAGGTTAGAGAGAGAGAGAGAGAGCGAGAGAGAGGGGGGGGGGACGATAGGAGAGATGAGTAAGTATAGGGAGAAATAATATTATGAGAGAGAGAGAGAGAGAGAGAGAGAGAGAGAGAGAGAGGTGGGGGCAAGAGGGACGTAGACACCGGTGGCTCCTGACGTCTCCTGATTAATTTCTCTCTCTCTCTCTCTCTCTCTCTCTCTCTCTCTCTCTCTCTTTCTCCTGATCACCATTAATAATAATAATAATAATAATAATATTGTTATTATTATTATTATTATTATTATTATTATTATTATTATTATATTATTATTTCCTTCCAACATCTGCGTTCTCTTACCTCTTTTTTTTTCTCCTCTTCCTCCCCCTCTTTCTCCCCATCCTCCTTTCTCTCCCTACGTCCCTTCCTTCTCCTCTCCCTCTTTTTCTCCATTCTTCCTCCTCTCCATCTCTCTCCCTCCATTCCCTAACCCCTTCCCACTCTCATTCCCCACATCTCCTCTTCCTCCCCACCTTGTCTCCTATCCTCCTCCCTCTCACTTTCTTCCTGTCGTCCTCAATCTCACTTATTCCTTCCCTCCTCTCCATCTCCCTTCCACCCTCCCTTCCCATTTTGACTTTTACTCTCCCCCACACTTCCCTCCTCCCGTATTTCCCTCTCCCATCTTTCCTTGCATCTCTTTTTCTTTCCCCTCTCCCTTACTCCCTCTCTTTTTCTCCCTCTCCCCTTCATTTTCCCCTCTCCCTCTCCCCCACAACCCCATGTATTTCCCTCCCTCCTGTACTCTGCATTTTTCCCTCTTGCACCTCATCCCTCTCCCCCCTCCCTCCATCAGTACCTCCCTCATCCTTACTTTTTTCCCCTTCACATTATCTTCTCTCCTCCAATTTCTCTTGTTCGCTTACTTTTCCCAATGCCTTCTCCTCCCCCCTCCTTCCTACATATCATGTCTCCCCATTCCCGTATTCCCCTCTCCTCTTCCTTCTTTATCTCCTCCCTCCCTATACTTCTCTTTACCTCCTCTCGTATTCCCCTTTCCTCCTCCATATTTTTTCCTCCCTCTCCCGGTTTTTTCTCCCTCCTCCCTTATTTCTCCCTCCCCTCCCTTTCTTATATCCCATTCTTCCTCTCACTGTTTCTCTCATTTCCTCTTTTCACCCATAGGCCTTTTTCTACCACCTCCCCATCCCACATCTTTCCCTTCCTCCCTCCCGTCATTCCATCACCGCTCGTCTTCCCATCTCCTTCCCTACCTTCTCTCTGTATTATTCCTCCCTCCCTCCCTCACACCCACCCTTCCCTCCTCTCCCCCTGCCTAACTTCTCACTCCCTCTCCCACTCACCCCACACACATCCCCCCTTCTTCTTCCTCTTCCCATATACCTTTCCTGCCGTACACCTGTCTTCTCTCACTTACCTTACGTCATCATCATGATCATCATCATCATCATCATCTCTCCGTATCTTCTTTCTCATTTTGCATCTCTTTCCCCCTTTCCCTCGACTTTTTTTTTGTTCCTCCCCTCTTCTCCCAGTATCTTATCATGCTTTTCCTTCTTCCCCCACCCACACCGTCCCACAATTCCTCCTCCTTCTCATCATCATCATCATCATCATCGTCGTAGTCGTCATCATCATCATCATCATAATTTTTTCTTTTTTTTCTTCTTCCTGAGAGAGAGAGAGAGAGAGAAGTGGTGGTGGTGGTGGTGGTGGTGGTGTGACAGGCAGCCAAATGGATGGTAGTCACATACCTCTCTCTGGCATTGTCTCCCTTTCACCCCTCTCAAACCCACTCACCCCTCACCCCCTCGTCAGCTCCTCTCACCCCCTCAACCCCTCTCACCCCCATCACCTCCCTTTTTCCTCTCTTCTCAACCGCTCACACCCCTCTAAGCCCTTCTCACTCCTCTCAGCCCTTCTCACTCTCTCTCTTTCTCAGTCCTCACCCCTTCTCACGCCCCACAACCTCTCTCACCTCTCTCAACCCTCACCCGTTCTCACGTCCCTCAACCCCTCTAACCCCTCTCACTTCCTCTCTTCCCTCTCATCACCCCCTCTCACTCCCTTTCGTCATGATATACGTCATCAACATCATAATCATCATCATTGTCATGATTAAAATAGTAAAGGCCATCGCCATCATCATCATCAGGTTAAACCACTGTCCCGCTATTATGCAGTGATGGCTAAATCACAGTCATTAACCAGTAACTGCCTCAAATTGCTTCACATGCGATTTTGCAGGGGAGGGGGGGACAAAAATTCGACTAATTTTTCATTTTTCTGTTTCTCAGTTCTCTCTGCTGGCCAAAATTCGTATAAGTTAGGGGAATATATGTTTTTTTCTGGTCATAGATGGTTCTTCTTTGGTATGATGTGCCAGAGAGGAAAGTGACGGACACACCCCAGGCGTGAAAGTAGACAGAGTGGATAAGCAGGCGAACTTTTTTCCATGACTGTACCTAGTGGACCTCTCGTAGCCTACGGGCTCATAGACTTGAGGACTGACTTGTTTATCAGTTCTCAAAAGTGTGTAAACATTCCTGCTATTACACAGTGCGTCTTTACTCTTAATTTAGTCTAGATGTTCTTTTTATTGCTAATTTCACGTATCTCAGTGGCCAAAAAAAAAAAAAAAAATCAATACAATGGCTCTGCATCGTTTCCAGAGCACTTTTTCATGACTTATATTGTATCCTTCTCCGAATCAAAGGTATAACTCAGTCTTCAAGATGGAGAGATGGAACTTTAGGCGAAGTAAAATTACAAGAGCACTGGCAGTAAAAGGTTAATCTCAGTTTCTCCGTAACGTTAACCTCTTCAGTCCGGTGACATATTTATTTTCATTCTTGCTACCCCCAGACGATTTTATTCAGCTTAAGACAGACGTTTATCTATGAAGGAGTTAATGAAGGCTGCATCTAACCTCTCCAGTTAAAAAAAAAAAAATCCCTCCATACTAAGTAAAACCGTCTGGTGGTAGCAGTAACAAAATAATGCAGGGATGTTAGTAGTATGGAGGTATCAAAGACTTGGGTTCAGGGTTTGGTGGGTTTTAGTGTGTGTGTGTGTGTGTGTGTGTGTGTGTGTGTGTGTGTGTGTGTGTGTGTGTGTGGAGAGAGAGAGAGAGAGAGAGAGAGAGAGAGAGAGAGAGAGAGAGATGCAGAAGTGAGAAAAATGGACTAAGTCTGCTGAGTGTTATGGATGTTGTATTTAGGACAGTGATAAGAGAGATAAGGCAGGTGTCATAATGTGGTGAGTGACGACGAGCGTGGTTGTCGGAGTGATATGGGATATTGTATATGGGTCAAATATTGGATGGCCCGTATATAACCCTCCCCATTTCTCGTGTTCTGCAGGGACGGCTCAGTCACCGTTACAAATATCTGTCCACATCCTCTTCATTTCGTACTCCCACTGCCTCACCCACACTCTCACAAGCCAACACACAAGATACTGTTAAGCGGGTTGCTAGTGGAGCGCTATTTTGTAACCTTCCTGTACTGTATTTGCTGCAAGACGCAATTATGCAGTAGATGGAAGCATGTGAGAGGTACTTTACGACAGCTATTGCTTGTATGGATCTAGAAAAAGCATACGAAAAAGTGAACAGAAAGGGAATAACCAATGAATTGATGAACACTGTAAAGAATAATGTAATTGTTTATACCAGCTAGGCTTGAGCAGAGTAGATAAATATGTGAGTAATGTGGTCCAGAATCGTCGGAACGAGAGAGAGAGAGAGAGAGAGAGAGAGAGAGAGAGAGAGACTAATGAAGAGAAGCATAGGGGCCACCACTGTCCCGCTAGTCCGCGCTTCCAATCCGGTAGCCAGGCTTTCAATATTGCGAGAATATTTTACACCGCAAATAGTCGTCGCTCCAATATTGTCCACGCTCCGAAAAAAGGAGAGAGAGAGAGAGAGAGAGAGAGAGAGAGAGAGAGATGGTTCGGGGTGGGAGGAGAGAATGAGAGTGTTGGAATTAGTGATTGTGTGGGTGTGCTACCGAGAGAGAGAGAGAGGTGGGGGAGGATGGTCTTAGGTGAGGAAATTGGTGCTATTTTGTACTTAAGAGAGAAACAGTAAAAAAAAAGAGAAAATAATGATCTAATACGCAAAGCATAGATCAAGTATGTGAATGAGAGACACTTTTATATGAACTGTGGGATACAGATAGATAGACAGATACATACATATATACATAGTGAGTGTATGTTTATACCTGTGCATTGTGTGTGTGTGTGTGTGTGTGTGTGTGTGTGTGTGTGTGTGTGTAGATAGAGAGAGAGAGAGGGACCCACCTGTAACTCTGTATCCGAAAATACACACCACACTTTCACAGAATTTACGTGGGTGTCATATTTTTGTCAAATTCGTAACACTGTGTCATTCATTAACCCGTAAAAACTGAGTACACACACACACACACACACACACACACACACACACACACACACACACACACACACACACACACACACACACACACACACACACACACACACACACACACACACACACACACACACACACACATTATCATACTAAGAGGGTATAAATGTGAATGCATCTATAGAGCTGTGTCTGTGTCTACATGTGTGTGTGGGGTGGGGGGATACTAATAATAGCTGTAATAAATAAAGCCAATAGACAGCCACAACAACGAGAAAAAGATGTGGGAGGTAAAACAAGCCTCATACACCAACTCCCTGCTTTATATATGGTGATATTAGGAGGCTCAAAGGCACTTCTTCGTGATTACTTCATTTCTTTTATCGTATCATCTTGCTCCCTACCGCCTCTCCCTTCAGTGGCAACTTCAGCTTGCAGTCCATCGGGTTCACGTACAGATGATCCTGGGCCACAACAACAACAACAACAACAAGCTCATCCATACCACTTTCTACATATCGCACTTCATTCTCTTGTATTATACTGTAGTATATTTTTCCCTTGCACCTCGTCGTTACTCGTTTTTCTTACATATGGCACTTTATTCGTTTATATTGCTGTATTCATAGCACGTCATTTTTTCTTTTCTTTTTTTTACATATGGCACATTACTCTTACATTATTATTTTCCCCTAGTACCTCATCCTTACTTTTCCGGGTTGCATCCCCCTTAGCTTTGGTTCACATACTCACGCGCCTCCCTAACCTTGGTCAACATATCCAGTCCCCCCCCCCCCGCTTCCTGCATCACATAACTCAAAAACTTTATTCCATAATCATTATTACTGTTGTCGCAGTTTCAGGTGGGCGTTAACCCAGTTGAATGCAAGCTGAATTAGTCCTTCTCCAGCATTTCACTATCTCCCATTTCAGGTGATAGAGGGGAAGGTAAGAGGCATGTATATTTTAACTGGGGTGCAGTCCATCAGTTGTTTACAATGTAAGACTTCTTGATATCTTTAAGTTTCTCTCAGAACGACAAGATTAGAGAGGGAAAAAAATGAAGGAAGAAGGTGACCAGTTAACAGAGAGAGAGAGAGAGAGAGAGAAAAAAAAAAACTTACTACACAGTTACAAAGAAAACTGTGCTTTGAAGGCTGGAGGAAAGACAGAATGTGAATACTGGAGTTTAAATCAATAGTTCATTGTGACACACACACACACACACACACACACACACACACACACACACACACACACACACACACACACACACACACACACACACACACACATTGTTCAAACCACTCCCCATTTTTTCTCAGTCCCCACGCCCCCTTGGAAATTGCTCATGCCCCTCTAGGTGGGCGCACCCCCAGGTTGAGAACCACTGGTATAAAGTTATGTTAATTTTAATTAGACAGTAGAAGGAAAAAGAATAAATAGATAATAGATAGGAAAAGAAAAACTAATATATGAATGAAAAGAAAAAGAAAACGACATAAAAAAAGGAGAAGGGATAAATACACGGAAGGACAGGGAAAACGAATCTACAGAAGAAAAGGAAAGGAATAACGGATAATGTAAAAGGAAAGAAAAGGAAAAACACTATATAAGAGGAAAGAAAAAGAGGGAAAATTATTATATAAACAAGAAGAAATGGAAAGCGGACGGCTAAAAGGAGAAAGAGGGAAAACACCTAGATTAAAGGAAAGAAAAAGGAAGAGAAGAGAAAAGAGAGAGGCTGAAGTAAGGGAGAAAAGGGGAGAATCGAAGCATAGAGCGGCGCCAGAGAGACATCAGACAGCGAAGAGAGAGAGAGAGAGAGAGAGAGAGACTGGCGACGGAGAGAACAGGTGAAACAGACGCCTGACGGACAGGAAGCAGAAGAAACGGACACCAGACAACAGGCAGAGAACAGAAGAGACAGACAGGGAACAGAACAGATAACAGAGAGAGGAACAGAAGAAACTGACAACACATGGACAGGAAAACATATAAAACAGACAACAGACGAAGATGAGTACAGAAGCAACAGGCTGCCTCAACTACGAAGTAATGGACTGACAGCAATAGAGAGAGAGAGAGAGAGAGAGAGAGAGAGAGAGAGAGAGAGAGAGAGAGAGAGCAACAGACGACGAACAGTGAGGAAGAAAGAATAAAGACCCAATAAACAGACTGACAGGCAACAGAAAAGACAGACAACAGACCATATTCAAAGACAGACGACAGACAGGGAGACAAGCAACAGGCAGACAGACACAGAAGCAACAGACAGACGGACACAGAAGCAACAGACAGACGGACACAGACGCAAAAGACAGACAGGCAGACACAGAAGCAATAGACAGACAGAGACAGACGCATCAGACAGACAGAGGCATCAGACATCTAGGGAAACAAGCAACAGACAGACAGGGAAACAGAAGCAGCGGACAGGTAAACAGAAACAACAGGCAGACAGACACAGAAGCAGTAAACAGATAGACAGGGAAATAAGCAACAGACAGACAGGGAAACAGAAGCAACAGGCAGACAGGGAAACAGAAGCAACAGGCAGACAGTGAAACAGAAGCAACAGGCAGACAGGGAAACAAAAACAACAGACAGATAAGGAAACAAGCAAGAGACACAGGGAAACAGAAGCGACAGACAAAGGATAACAGAAACAGTAGACAAACAGACGCATCAGACATCTAGGGAAACAGAAGCAGCAGACACAGGGAAACAGAAGCAACAGGCAGACACAGAAACAACAAACAGATAGACAGAAAAATAAGCAACAGACAGACAGGGAAACAAAAGCAAAAACAGGTAGACAGGGAAATGAGCAACAGACACAGGGAAACAAAAACAACAAACAGACAGAGAGGGAAATAAACAACAGACAGACAGGGACACAGAAGCAACAGACACAGGGAAACAGAAATAACAGACACATAGACAGGAAAATGAACAACAGACAGACAGGGAAACAGAAGCAACAGACAGATAGATAGGGCAAAAAGCAAAAGACAGACAGGGAAACAGAAGCAACAAACGGACAGACAGACACAGAAGCAACAGACAGAAAGGGAAACAGAAGCAACAGACAGGCAGGTAGACAAACGCTGCAGACAGGGAAACAGAAGCAGTAGAAAGACAGACACAAGACAGACACAGCAGCAACAGGCAGACAGACAGAAGCAAAAGACAGAGAGGGAAACTAGAGCAAGAAACCGAGAACGAAACAGAACGAACAGAAAGGGAGAGAAAGCAGGAGACAGGAGGCCCCCTGGAGAGACAGAAGCAAGAGACAAGAAGAAAAGCAACAACCAAGGAAACAGGCAAAAGAGAGAGAATGGAACAACAGACAGCCTGAGAGAGAGAGAGAGAGAGAGAGAGAGAGTGAGAGAGAGAGAGAGAGTGCAGAGTGGGGTCTGGCGAGGTGCCCAGACATGGTGGTCAGGTCAGATGTACACACACACACACACACACACACACACACACACACACACACACACACACACACACACACACACACACACACACACACACACACACACACACACACACACACTCCGGGAGCGTAGGTGTAAAAATTGTCTATATGGAGGGGTGTAAGTGGGCGATGGCAGATGAAATGTAGGTAAAATATATCAGTAGATCGCCTGTCAGAGTGGATTTACAATAGACGAACGAATGTGAACAAACACCAGCTAACTTAGTAGTGTGCATGCGCGGTTGATCTGACGAGCATAATCGGACCTGAACTAGCGGGTATGAATGTTTGAGAGAGAGTCAGTACATCATGCTTTCTTTATTGAGCCCATGAAGAAAAATAATTCCAGCACATGTAACTACATTATGATATATAAGCGACTTCACTGGGAACACCGAAGCATTCAGCTACCAGAGGTCCCAGAACAAGAACGAATGCTTATGGGAGCATATACGGTAATAAACGTTCGTGATTGCTGTGCTCGCTCGAAAGTGTTCGCGTTCTTTCGCTAAGTGTAAATCCACCCTTACATATATCATTAGAATTAGTTGAAAAGTTAAAATTTTTTTCCTAATTAATACAGCAGTTACACCGTTATTGTCAAGTTATAATTAAATTATTGAACGTTTGATCGAACACGTAATCTCCACTTTCTTCGTCGCATCCATTGTCGCCATATTGCAGGTTAGACGTCTGTCTCCTATTTACTTACGTTTTTCTATCCTGTTTTTGTACATTTAAACTGGTGTGACTCCTTATATCAAGTGCAGGAATTCAGGGGAATATACTGATGCTAGGTTATATTCATATTTTCCTCTTGTTTTTGAGGATGATGGTACAAAATGTAGCCTTATACTAGGTATGTAATTAGACGTAACCTAGGGGTGTAATTCTATAAAGAAGGTTATCGTCGATGGGAGAGACACCAGGAGAGAGTAATGGTGAGGCGTGTAGGAGATATCAGTGTAGGCCTTCTGGGAGAGACACCAGAAGAGAGTAATGGTGAGACGTGTAGGAGATATCAGTGTAGGCCTTCTCTGTTCCATTATTCTCTTCATATTTTAAGTGGGATGATGAAATAGGCAGATTTGGGTCGGTGGAGTTTATTGTGAGACAGTTACTTGAATAAAAGTTAAGAGCTTGGCATGACCCGTGTAGCCTATGGTTAGTAGCAGTTTATGCTAACTGCTATCCTCCTACTTTACTCTCATTATCCTACTCCCTGTCGCTCTCCTTGTCTAACTCTTGTTCTCTCCTGCCCTACTGTGTCTTACTAACTTTCCTGCATGTGATATCGGACTTATATCCCCCTCTAGCTTCCGGCTAAAGTGTGTGAGCGTATGTGTGCGTACGTTTGTGCGTGTGTGTGTGTGTCACGTTTCCGGCACATGATCAGAGGTGTTTGGCATTCTTGATTCGTCTAGCAAGGGGGATGTGTACTTGTCTCTTCCTGGAGAACTCAGACATAACTACCTGTTTAACATATTGTTACCCATAACTATATAGCTGCATACCGTAGTTACATGTAGTATTGTGTTATAACATATTATGCCTACAGGTACATATCAGATTGTACTCATATTTATGGTGCTGGAGAGGGACGTCTTCATGAGGTACCACTGATAATTACCGGATGGATCAGACTGGTTATACAAGCTTCCCACAGTCTCCTCCCTGACTCCCAGCAGGAGGATGGTGGACAGCAGAAGGACAACTTTGGCCAGCAGATCATCATAGCACTTTCGTATGACAAATTAATATTCTACCATTAATCAATTGTTACAGCTCAGCTTTCAAGAGCAAAATAAGAAATACATCATTGGAGAGAAAGGGTTAAATCTCAGGGATGATTGGGGTTTAATGCTTCTGGCCTTTGTTTCCACCTTCCTTGCATAAAAAAAAAAAAAAAACGCTGATGGTATTCATTGGCTAGTAGATGATTATCCTTAATGACAGGACTGAATAATCTAGCCCCAAGCCTCTACGGTCCTGATGGGACACCGAATGATTTCACAATGTATGGATGAATGAATGAAGCTATTTATCCACAGTGGAGTATCTTCCTGAATATAACAACTTTAAAGTCCCACTTTGCTTTTGCAGATATTTGTTTTATGATGTAACTTCTTTATCTGTAGCTTCAGTAGCTATTCATTTCAGATTATATCATTATGGAGGTGTGTGTGCATTGCCTTCGAAGAGTGTGGTTGCATTCACACCTATGACAGCAACATAGGACAGCTTTCTCTCTCTCTCTCTCTCTCTCTCTCTCTCTCTCTCTCTCTCAAATATATATATATATATATATATATATATATATATATATATATATATATATATATATTGTTACATAGCCTATGATTTCATCATCCTTTGTGTAATTCTAACGTACAGTATGCTGCATGTTTGATCACGAGCGTGTTCTATCTCACTCCCCCCGTCCTCCCTTATGGTAGAGTAAGTCGTTCTTTCTGTTGTTCAGAGCAGGAGTGTCAACTCTTTGTCCCCTCTGGCTTCATTTGCGCGTCCTTCTTACAAGTTGTATCAAGCTCTACCGGCCCCTATATAATGAGCTCAGTCTTTGCATTATTGCCACTTAGATCTACTCCTCATTTTGTTCACATCTCTGTCCTCCCCTGTACAGTTGTTATTATTGTGAGTGCTCAGGAAGTCTCCAACCATCTAGCAGCTGTGTAATTTGAGTGTAAGTGTTATTACATTTTTTCTTGTACTGTATAGCATAAGATGTTAATTCGTAGGCCTAGTGAAGTTTTTGTGCTTAATGTAAAGTTTTACTGTCAGCCATTATTAATAATATTTTGTATCTGTAATAATATATCTTGCATTCACTGAGTATTATCTGGTATTTTCATTTGATCAGGGCTGACTTAGATAAATTTACTCATGCTAATTTCGTGTTAATAGAGGCTATTGCAGTTATCCATATATTTAACCTGTTTTTTGCCATTACAGTATCCTTATGAGTCCTGAATGTTTTGTTGTTAGTTTGAGCATTAAACTTTAACTTGTAATTTTACCTAACTCTTTTGTTTTGAACCTGGAACTTTACGGGACAGTAGTGATTTTTAGTATTCTCACTTAAAGTGTACATTATCTTTCTCTGTTCCGTAACATAAATTTGGCGACTTCTTATCAGGATATTCAGGATATTATCATAAGGATATTGCTTGATATTTTGTAACTGTGATTTATTCATGATGCCTACTATTACTACACTTGATGAAGCCAAAGATTTTTTGTCAAATGTGCAAACAGTGTGTGATGTAGAAAACAGAACAAAGAATGAACTGAAGCTTGTTGCTCAACAATTGGGAATTGCTGTTCGCTCTCATCATTCTAAAGATCAAATTGTTGACATGATTAATGAAAGCTTGTTTAATGTAACTCCTCCAAATGAGCAAACGCAGATTGAATTAGCTAAGTTACAGCTAGCCCTGCAGGAGGCTCGTGCTAAGGAGGCTGAATTTCAGGCCCGTGCTAAGGAGGCTGAGGCACAAGTTGAACTTGCTAGGATTCAGGCAGACCATGAGTATCGCATGAAACAAAGTGGAACTGGATCATCTAGCTCTGATGATTTTGATGTGGCTAAAAATGTTAAACTTGTCCCTCCTTTTAATGAATCTGATTTAACAAAGTATTTTCAGTTGTTTGAGAGGGTAGCTACAGGTTTTAATTGGCCCAAAAAGTATTGTCCAGTACTCCTTCAAACTGTTCTCACCGGTAAAGCTCAAGTAACTTATGCATCTTTGCCTCAGGATCAATCTGATAATTATGATGTAGTTAAGAGCTTGATTCTTAAGGCCTATGAGCTTGTTCCTGAAGCCTATAGAGTAAAATTTAGGACAACTTATAAGCAAGATAAGCAAAGCCATGTTGAGTATGCAAAAATCAAAGAAGATCTGTTAGAGCAGTGGTTAAATTCTAAGAATGTGGATTCTGATTTTGACAAATTTAAGCAGATGATTTTGCTGGAGGACTTCAAAAGGTGTATTAGTAAAGATGTAAGCCTATATCTTGATGAGAAAAGAATAGATAATTTGTCTGATGCTGCAGTTTTAGCTGATGAATATGTTCTCACTCACAAGAGATATTCTAAAGAAAAAGGGAAAGCTGAGAGTAAGTACGTTGCCTCTACTCAGAGTACAGGTAACAGGAAAGAGAATAAAGATGATGTTTCTCAGGAAGTAAATACCAGCTTCACCTCTAGATTTCAGAAAAGTAATTGTACTTATTGTAGTAAGCTTGGTCATACTACGGAGAAATGTTTCAGGAGACAGCATGATGTGAACAAAAAGGAGTCTTTAAATATTCAGTCAATTGGTCTAGTGTCCACCCTTGAGAGTTCCCAGAATTCTTTAACTGAGTTAACTGAACCTGCTTTGAGGGGTGAATTAGATCCTCATGATGAAGCTCCTCTTTTGAGCAGTAACGTGGGTGACACTCTTAAGAGTTCATGTGCTAATTTCCTGTCTGATGGTTTTGTCAGTCCTCTGGACAGTAATGACAGGAAATCAGTTAAAATATATCGTGATACAGATGCTTGCCAATCCCTTATGCTGACCAGTGTTCTAGGCTCTAATGTTAATTCCTCTGATGAAACTGTAATCTTACAAGGTGTAGGGAATAATTACTTCTCTGTCCCTCTGTGCAGAGTGAATTTAGAGTCTGGTTTTGTTAATGGTTCCGTTATGGTTAGGTTGGTTGAGACACTCCCAATGTCAGGTGTAACTTTCTTACTTGGAAATGATATTGGTGGAAGTCAAGTGTGTCCAGCTCCTCAGTTGTCTAGTGAGCCAGTGGCTGCGGCCCAGGATTGTGATGTCCCTGATGTGTTCCCTGCATGTGCTGTCACTAGGGCTAAGTCTAAAGTTACTGGTGACTTAGAGGATAATGATGATGATAATGTTATCCTAGCTGACACTTTTCTTGCTAATTTGGACCACTCACCAGATGAGGCAGTACCCCGTAGTGTTGATAATTTGTCTCGTCAAGAGTTGGTTGAGTTACAGGTTGCTGACCCTGAGTTGAAAGGTCTGGCTAACTCTGCTTGCAGTGAGGAAGAGTCAGCCGGTGCTTCTACTTGTTCTTATATAAAGTCAGGAGTACTTATGAGGAAGTGGAGACCCCCAACAGCATCAGCCGACTGTGAATGGGAGGTTGTACATCAAGTTGTCATCCCTCGTGTTTGTAGGCAGGATATCATTAGAGTGGCTCATGATTCCAGTTTGGCAGGACACCTTGGATTGAGGAAGACTGTGGCACGCATTTTGAAACACTTCTACTGGCCAGGTATCTTCAGGGATGTTTCCTGGTATTGTAAGTCTTGTCACACCTGTCAAGTTGTGGGGAAGTGTAATCAGACCGAAAAGAATTGCACCTCTAGTTCCCATTCCTCCTTTTGAGGCGCCATTCACCCTTGTGTTGGTGGATATTGTGGGCCCTCTTCCTAAGACTTCTTCAGGATTTTCTTATGTGTTGACCCTGATTGATATGGCTACTCGTTATCCTGAAGCCATTCCACTTAGAAATATCTCAGCAAAGAACGTGGTTAAGGAAATGCTAGGGTTCTTCACAAAGTTTGGTCTGCCCAAGGAGGTACAGTCAGACCGGGGAAGTAATTTCATGTCAAATGTTTTCAAGCAGTTTCTGAAAGAGTTGGGCATCACCCAGATCACGTCTTCAGCTTACCATCCCCAGACCCAAGGAGCGTTGGAGAGATATCATCAAACACTCAAATCGATGCTCAAGAAATACTGTTTGGAACATCAGAAAGACTGGGATAAAGGTCTTCCATTTGTTGTATTTGCCGCAAGAGAATCTCCAAATGAATCACTGGGCTTCTCACCTTTTGAACTACTGTTTGGCCATGAAGTAAGAGGACCCCTTAAGCTACTCAAGGAATGCTGGCTGTCGGAGGAAGATGACGTCAACCTGCTGGAGTATGTGATGAAGTTCAAAGAACGGCTGTCCACTGCTTTACAGCTGGCGAGAGAGAATTTAGGAGCTGCTCAGGAGAAGATGAAAACTTGGTATGATAAGAAGTCCAGGTCACGCCGCTTTCAGCCAGGAGATCAGGTTTTGATTCTGCTACCGGTGCATGGGCAACCTCTTCAAGCCAAGTTTAGTGGTCCTTATTTCGTGGAGAAGAAACTCAGTGATGTCAGCTATGTCATCGCCACACCAGATCGTAGAAAGAACAAGCAACTTTGTCACATCAACATGCTAAAGTTATATCACAGGCGGGACGAAAATAACCCAGTCTGCACTGTAGCTGTTCCACCCGAGTCTGCAAGTGAAGTTCTCCCATGCAGCATGAGCCTGAGTGATAGTTTGGGGAAGAATCCTGATATCATGAATGATCTCCAGAATAAGCTTTCTCATCTACCTCCCGAGGAAAGGCAGGAGTTTTCGGCATTACTGCAGGAGTACCCGCAAGTGTTCCATGCCACTCCAGGAACAACCACTGTGTTGATGCATGATGTTGATGTTGGAGACGCAAAGCCAATTAAACTGCCTCCTTACCGTGTGAACCCAGTGAAAGTTCCTCACATCGAGAAGGAGCTTGGCTACCTGTTGGACCACAAGATGATTGAGCCCTGTCAGAGCGAGTGGAGTTCTCCTGTCACTCTAGTCCCTAAGCCAGGTGGGTCACAGCGCCTTTGCATCGACTACGGACGTGTTAATCAGATAACCAAAACAGACACTTACACTCTCCCTCGCGTGGAAGATTGCATAGACAAGATCGGAAAGGCTAGGTACATAAGTAAGTTTGATTTGTTAAAGGGATACTGGCAAGTACCTATGACTGAACGTGCTAGGGAGATCTCATGTTTTGTAACACTAGGAAAGACTTTTGCATGTTCTGTAATGCCATATGGTATGAAGAATGCACCAGCCACATTTCAGAAGCTCATGAATGTAGTAACAGAGGGTTTGGCAGGGTGTGTTGTTTATATTGATGATGTATTAATCTTCAATGACAACTGGAAAGATCACCTATGCCATGTCAGTAAATTACTTGAGCGTTTGGTTCAGGCTAATCTTGTAGCTAATTTATCAAAGTGTGAGTTTGGTCAAGCTACAGTTCAGTACCTTGGGTACGTAACTGGTGATGGACATGTTGCACCACCAGGAGCTAAGGTTCAGGTTATAAGTGATCTTCCCAGACCTAAAAGTAGGAAAGAGCTACAAAGATTTTTGGGAATGGTAGGTTATTACCGGAGATTTGTTCTTAACTTTTCAATTCTTGTATCACCACTTACAGACCTATATACTGAAAAAGGGAGTTAAATTTGTCTGGACCGATAACTGTGAATCCTCTTTCAACAAACTTAAAGTTATCCTATTAAGTCAGCCAGTGCTCGCTACTCCAAATTTTGCTAAGCCTTTTAAGATGGCTGTTGATGCAAGTGATACAGGAGCTGGGGCTGTTTTGCTGCAAGAGGATGATCAGGGTATTGAACACCCTGTATCTTATTACAGTAAGAAGTTCACTCCACCTCAAAAGAACTACTCAACTATTGAGAAAGAGCTTTTGGCCTTGATTTTGGGTTTACAGCATTTTTTATTTTATTTGTGTTCTGGTTTTGACCCCATAGTCATTTATACCGATCATAACCCACTGAAATTCCTTAGTAAGTTTAAAGATAAAAATCAGAGATTGAGAAGATGGAGTCTACTTCTTCAGGAGTATTCATTAGACATACAACATGTCAAGGGGAAAGAAAATGTTATTGCAGATTGCTTATCTAGACTTTAGACAGATTGTTTTAGAGTAATAAGAAATTTCCTTTGTAAATTTCTTTTTTCTTTGTGGGGAGGTGTTACATAGCCTATGATTTGATCATCCTTTGTGTAATTCTAACGTACAGTATGCTGCATGTTTGATCACGAGCGTGTTCTACCTCACTCCCCCCGTCCTCCCTTATAGTAGAGTAAGTCGTTCTTTCTGTTGTTCAGAGCAGGAGTGTCAACTCTTTGTCCCCTCTGGCTTCATTTGCGCGTCCTTCTTACAAGTTGTATCAAGCTCTGCCGGCCCCTATATAATGAGCTCAGTCTCTGCATTATTGCCACTTAGATCTACTCCTCATTTTGTTCACATCTCTGTCCTCCCCTGTACAGTTGTTATTATTGTGAGTGCTCAGGAAGTCTCCAACCATCTAGCAGCTATGTAATTTGAGTATAAGTTTTATTACATTTTTTCTTGTACTGTATAGCATAAGGTGTTAATTCGTAGGCCTAGTGAGGTTTTCGTGCTTAATGTAAAGTTTTACTGTAAGCCATTATTAATAATATTTTGTGTCTGTAATAATATATCTTGCATTCACTGAGTATTATCTGGTATTTTCATTTGATCAGGGCTGACTGAGATAAATTTACTCATGCTAATTTCGTGTTAATAGAGGCTATTGCAGTTAACCATATATTTAACCTGTTTTTTGCCATTACAGTATCCTTATGAGTCCTGAATGTTTTGTTGTTAGTTTGAGCATTAAACTTTAACTTGTAATTTTACCTAACTCTTTTGTTTTGAACCTGGAACTTTACGGGACAGTAGTGATTTTTAGTATTCTCACTTAAAGTGTACATTTTCTTTCTCTGTTCCGTAACAATATATATATATATTTTTTATACATATTATATACCGGTATATATATATATATATATATATATATATATATATATATATATATATATATATATATATATATATATATATATATATATATAAAATCCATCTATCCATCCATCATCCAATCCTACGTTTCCCCATAAGGAACGTAGGAGCCCGGGGCTAGGCAAGTTGGTCCTGACATTTAAGATGAGAGTGACCAGCCTCACTCATCCCTGAGTGGCATTACGTAAACAATAAACCTTAACCATCCCTTGCATATAAACCTTCACTGGCTCAATCTGATTGGAACGCTGTGGAGCCAAAATTTGGTTATATGGTTACCACCCAGGGTAGTAAATGGTTTCCTGGTGTACAGGAAACCATTTAGCTTGTCACTCAGTGAAGAGTCACCCACAGGCAGGTGGAGGAGGAAAGACTGAAAGAAAGACAGAAGAGGGAGTGTAAAGTCACCCAGAGGAAGAAGGAAGAGGAAAGAATGAAGGAAAGAAAGACAGAAGAGGATGGAATGAAAGAAGGATGGAGGAAAGAAGAGGATGGAATGAAAGAAGGATGGAGGAAAGGGCAGACATCCGAGAGCAGCACTACATCGAAGGAGTGGATGGTGAGCGCTCCCACCTACCACGCTCCCCTACCTACCACTATCTCCCATTGGCTCCCAAGGTTTGTGAGCGGGGGGACTTTACCGGAAGGGTGCTAGGCGTACCGCCGTGCGCCTATCGGCTCATAGTCGCAAAGCTCATTAGGTACCTACACCGAGGCTCCCTTCTCTATTAAATTTTGAAAATGCCCAGTTCTGTCCAGTATTGAGGACACTGGGTGCTAATGGGTTAAAAAGACAGACTGACCTGTATGTCTTTAAACAGTCTGACAGACTTGCCCGTGTTTAACTCATTGGCTCCCAGGGTTTCTGTGCGGGGGACTTTGCCGGAAGGGTGTTAGGCGTACCGCTGTGCGCCTATCGGCTCATAGTCGCGAAGCTCATTAGACACCTACACTGGGGTTCCCTTCTCTATTAAATTTTGAAAATGCCCAGTTCTGGCCAGTACTGAGGACACTGTGCTAATGTGATAAATATGTAATACTGTATATAGATAGATAGATACTGTATATAGATAGATAGATACATATATATATATATATAGATAGATATATACATATTTATATTACACACACACACACACACACACACACACACACACATCGTAACCTGATGGGACAGCTCTGAAGGGGTGAATGTTTGCATGTGGTTGATGGGTCTTCGGCCGGACAGATTGGGATTGATTAACAACAGCAACATGTATATAAAAATAGCAATAATATGGTAATGCTTTTTCATTACCAGAATATATGCAGTTTGTATTGGGTATGTACTTCTTGTTAGTGTACTGTATTTTATTCCCCAGTGGCTGAGTGGTTAGTATCGCTGACTGCGAAGCTGCCGGTCCATTAGCGCCAGGGTTCAAATCCTGGTGTGGGCAGCTGGGGTCACTTGACTCAGGTATCCATCCACCCTTTGTGGGTTGGTAGGTAAAATGAGTGCTAAGGGTAACACTTAGGGGAGGTAACTGTAGTGACCTGGATGATGCAGTGGCCATGTATCCCAGGTTATTGGGCGAATAACCTGCAACAGGTTCAAAGGCCTATGTTACGGTGATGAGCACCGCAGTTAAGGGCCTCATGGCGCAGGCTCCCACCTTCACCTTTCTCTTTGCATCACCCTTGTTAACTAACCATTTTACTTGTAACTTTGTGTATGTCGTGGACTGAGGTGAATGTTTGGGACAGTGTTGTAAGAAGTGTACTGAAAAAGACTGGACAAGGCCTTAGAGTGTGACCTGACGGATAAGGGACTGATGAGAGAGGCAGCAAGATATCGAGCACCCTGGAGAGCAGTCATCAGCTGAGCAAGATCGGCATATGCAAGCTTGATGAAGGCTTCATAAACGAAACAAATCAAGAACTGAATTATTAGTCTGCAGTCCTGCATAGTTTTTATAACAAGTACAGTGATCATTGGTTATCGTGCACTTGGTTATTGCAGCTTTCATTCTCACTGCAGGAAGAAAATCTGCACTCCTACTGTTACCCCGCGCCTGAGCTGGTTTCTGTCAACAATGATGGCTTTCAAGGATTCAAAAATGAGGTCCTACTCTAGGAGTTAAAGGCAGGTGGTGGAGACCACTAACTCTCCACCCCCTAGCCTCAGAACCCCGTACCTCACTCAAGCTCATCTCAGGTTTCTCAGTGGTATGTGTTTCATCCTTACTGTGACCTTTCCATCACTTTCTGTTAAACTAACCATGCCTGTATGTGTTTGATACAATAACCGTATGTATATGTATGTATGTATAGCCAGACGCCTTATTCCCGTAAGGGATGGTCACAGACGTTTCGTCTCCATGTTGTCCTGTCCCCGGCCATTTTGCTGCCCTCCTCCCAACTTTTTTTTCTTTTTTTTTTTGGTTTTGCCAAGACTTCCTCTCCTAGAGAGGACCGCGCCTTTTTTTGGCCCAGTCAGTGCTGTGTGGCTTTTTGCCAGTGTTGTCCTCTGGTGAGCAGCTATGCCGCCCACCAGAGGACGCATATCTCCTCCCAACTTACACCTCTTCTCTCATATACCCATCTGCTCCATCCCGCTATCTCAGATATCGGTAAATAGGTTAAAATATGCCTGTCAGTACATTTATTTGCGGTTTAATAAACAAGTGTCAAGGCGAGTTGGCGATCTAATGATAAAATACTTTCGCTAACTTTAGCACGTTTATTGTAAAAATATTTAAACTCAGTCTTTCCGCGACAGTGACGCAGGGATTTAAGCTGCTTTCTTAAAACCAACGTTCTTAACCAAAGTAATTTTAGTAATTGGAACATCACAGGTAATTAACATTTAATCATCAACAAAGAAATACAGAGAAGCAAAAAATATAGACCTACTTTGTGATATTAAAGAAACCCGCCTGAACAACATCCGCAACAGCATGCTTACTGCCGATTCAGCTGACTGAACGCACCATTGGACCAAACATATTCAAATGTTCACAATTTAATCACCATATATTTCGGCAGATACCTATCTAGGAAAGTGTGTCATCTAACAGGGGAGGGGGGGGGGGCTTTGTCTCCCCAGACCCCTCTAATTAGCAATGGAAGTCTAACTGTGGAACTTTACCCCCCAGATCCACCAGTGATTATAACCTGCCTAACAGAGTGAACTAAAATGTGCATTGCATAGAACTTGCACCAAAACAGTATCATGCATTGATCGTTCGTTAATCATGGCACAGTCATCACATGACCATGCGATGGGAGGCGGTGCTATCATAAAGCAAATCTTTATATGCATCACACAGGAGACATGTATTAAAATGTGATATTAGTAAAACAGAGCTCAGCCGAGCAGCCGCAGGGAGTGTGTGTGTGTGTGTGTGTGTGTGTGTGTGTGTGTGTGTGTGTGTGTGTGTGTGTGCTGAGATTCCCACATGCAGCCATCTCCGCCAACGCCGAGGGCCTCATCCCTCAGATCACACCTATAGCATCATGGGGCAGACTGGTGCCTGTGATAGTCTCTCGATCTCGGAGAGTGACTGGTGTAAAAACTTTAATGAAACTTAACAAATTTATCACACTGTATGGCCAGGGTTCGAACTTAGGTCCCCAAGCTCCACCTGCACCCACGTTACCACTGAGCCAAACAGGGGATCTCCTTTGACTCAGGGCAACGCGGGCATTTACTGACCCCATTACACCCCTCTTTTCTCGCTTTGGTGATTAATTTGGTGAGTTTTGAACACACGGTACCTAGCATCGGAGGCCACCGTTGGAGATGCTGTGGACCACACCGAACAGCTTATCCCCGGGATGTAAAGGCAAGGACACTGCTAGGTAACCAAGGAACAACATCAAATTGCCAACCAAGCATCGCCTTACATCCCACACCGTTGTCAGCCGAAGTAATACTGAAGTGAAACTAAACTAATTAATAGTCTGGCTGAGATTCGATCCCCGGCCCATGTGCTCCAAATGCACACACATTACCACTGAGCCAAACAGAGGATCCCCAGTTTGTCACTGGGTAGTGCGCGGGCATCTATAGACCCCATTATGTGGGGATGGGCTGGAACAATCCCAAACGAGAAACGAACATGAATCGACGACAGAGACGACGACGACGTCGATGAAGAAGACGACGACGACAGCGTTGACGATGAAGGCAGTACTGGTGCCACAGAACAAGCAGCTCCATGTGTCACGAATGACACAAAACCGAGCATCAACAGATTCCAATTACGCACTCGGGAGGACGGAGATGCGCCAGCGGCTGAGCAGGGAATGGAATGCAGTAAACTGGAGCAAAATCATGATGCCAAAGTGAGCTGAATTTCCCCTTGGACTGAGTTCTCCCTCTCACAAAAAACTAAATGGTCCATTTCTGCAGCAAAACAGTTTCCTGAATTTGAGGCACTGTTCAAAGAAGGTAAGACACATCTGTATGTGACTGTGAGAAGTGGCCATGCTGTGGATTATCTGACCAGAGATGGATTTAATGAAGTTGTTTTGGAAACTGTCACCAACCGCCTCCATACCAGGATTATTATTCATAATATTCCTGCCCGTTGGGTGGTGAAGGCCCTTGAAGCAAATGTTCAGTGGATGAAGAGAAGAATGGTTGGCAAGGATCCGAGAGCCCAGCTTATTGCTCTGTTAGAGGGGGAAATTCTGGAGACAGTATTCATCAGGACACTGGGATACAGGAGAGTTGCACGATATGTTTCGGAACCTGACCTTTGCCACCGTTGTAGCAGGTGGGTACATCTGGCATGGAAGCGTAGTGCAGCAGACAGGTGTCATTTTTGTGCTGGGATGCACGAAGGTAACACCTGTCTGGAAAAAATGAAGAGGGGTTAATACTTCAAACCCAAGTGCAGCAACTGTGTGGAGGGGAACATAATGCCCACTCGTCCTTGTGTCTCCCAAAATCACGGACGGCCCCGACACCACGGCACACTGCAGCTCAAGTAGCACAACCACTACTGCCGCCACCAACCAGTATTTGGGAGGCCGGTCTACAGGCCTCGAATTTCGCACAGCTAGGGAAAACTACCAGTGCTGCACCTGTACCCAGTCAACCACCAGTACGTCCTGGTGACCCCCCGGCAAGTTAGCCTTCAGATGGCAATTCCGGTCAGCACGAAACCAGTCTACGAAATGCAGTTATCCCGGGTAAAATGTAAGATACGCACAGTATTATGTACAATAATCGACCCTCCTACTTACGAACATTTTTTTTAAAAATCTCCAATAGGAAATTTGGAAGTATTGCGTCACAGTCGTAAATAGTTAATATTCTTTTGACCAAATTTAAGACAACTAGGTATGTATGAACCTATATGGTGATAAAAATTATATTTTCAAGTATACCATTCAAGACAGTACACAAGAAAACACTGGTGGGTAACACTGATGAACTTGTGTAGAGCAATTAAATAAATAAAGAGCTGTGAAGCTGAGACGGGTTTAGCCAGAGGAACGTGTGGTGTCGAGTGGGTGGGTGTTTTTGGCCATCACTCACCGGCCCCATTTGTTTCATTGATAGGGCAGTGCGTTTTCAGGATCTTTGGCTGTGGCCACTGCTATCATGCTATACTTCTCTGCTGCCCTGCTATTATTATTCACTCTTGTACGTAATATACCTTATATATCCATTTACATTTTTCAAAACATATAATAGCTAATAATTATTGTGGGGCGTGATTTCATGCCCACTGATTGTATTAAAAAAAAAGTAGTGTTTGTTGGGGGAAGTGTGTGCACAGTCCACCACCCCTTTTTGTCAATTTTATAACCATTGACCGTACATCATTTCCCTTACTGAAGGAGGTGCGTGGCAAGATCCACCACATTTTGTTGTATAAGTACTCTAACTTTCTCAACAATAAATATTATCAAATCAAGTCAGATTAAAAGTGCCGATTCGGGTGGCAAGATCCTCTACCTTCTTTTGTTGTTTAAGTGCCACTGAGCTCTAAAGTATAGAGAAGCTATCTCCGCAGCGAGCGTGTGACTTTGGCCGCCACATTGAAACACCCATACTCGTCGCCTCCACCATTTTAATGCAGTTGGAACACTGTTCTTGGTTTGCCGTTTCTGTTTCGCTGTTGCTTACATAAGCTAAGCAGTGAGCCATGGCACTATATTTTAGCTGTGCAGTGGACCATGGCACTATATTTCCGAATTTCATCGGCTGATTTCAAAAGGCACAGGCGTTGGGTGTAGTGCACAAACATCATCAGCGCTGCCCTTGGCCTCTGGTGGTCGGCACACAAACTATGAGGCACTACCCATGAGAAAGCCTCTCCATATTATAGAGCTCAGTGACTCTATAGTATGGAGAGGCTTTCTCATGGATAGCGCCGCGTAGTTTGTGTGCCCGCCACCGGGGGCATAGGCTGGCGCTGATGATGATTATGCACTACACCTACCGATATATACGGCATCCCCCTCTGGAATTGAGCCCAGCGGCCGCCATCTTGGTGGTCCCGACGATCGTTGACGCATGTGTTTACGATTTCAACAGTGTACGTTTTTTGTGTTTCTTGAAGCTGAGGCTACACATGCTAGTTTGGAGATAAAAGAACTGATAGAGTTAATATTCAACACCATGCCATCGTGTGCAGCGATCACTTGCACCAACAGCCGGTTTAAGGAATGTGGACAGACGTTTCATCGGTGAGTATGGCTAGAGCTTATTTATATCAACCATCTATCTATCTCACTGTATTCGTCCATTTTTATACCTTAAGGCACCAAGGAATATCTGAGTACAATGTTCAGTTGAGCCTTACCGCAGGAGCAGATTATGTATGTATTCATAGAGCAAATTCTGCCGACAACACTCGAATGTGCTAGAAAATTAGTGATACTGCATAACTGGCACTGGATTCTTTATCCATGCTTCCCTATTCTCTCTGTCAGCATATTTATTGGTTGCATTTTCTAATAGTAGGGCAAACAACAACAAAGGATGGCTCTTTTGAATGTTTTGATAATCAGTGGCCACTCACACCAAAAATTTAATTTCATTAAAATTGCTGCACACAACAAACAATTGTGGTGCTTGATTACTCTCAGTTAAACTCTGTTGTTTGTTGATTAAACAGGCAGAGTTTGATTAGGCAATATTTGACAACATTCGAGTATTCCATATATATTTTAGTTGAAACAATGTAAAACTGGAAGTGTCTCCAGCGTCCGTGGTGGGCTACGTGTTTACTGACTAAATTTTTTGGTGCAAGTGCCCAGTGCGGGAGATTGCCATCAAGTTGCGCCCTGCTGGCACAGTAAGCACTGAATTACATGGAGGGTTTCATGGAAATTGAGAGTACTTTCTACCCATATAGGGTGCCTTGCCACAGTCACTGCACATCGTGTCAGCACTTGCTACCGTCGTGTTTGACGATATTGGATGGCAACAACTGTTTGTGCAGTTGCATGGGCACATGCTGAACAGTCCAGCGGATCATAATCATTTATTTGTGGTGATGAAATGTATCGCATCTTGTTATATCAAAATTAGGATGCATCATCTGGCCAAGAGCTTCAGAGAGAAGCCGACTGGATCCATCACTTAGGTAACAGCTGCCCAGGTTGATCCTATTCAGGCATGAGTGATTGTGTATGATGTTGATACATGTTGGATTATGATTATTGTATTGAGCAATATGTGATCTCTCGCCACTCCACTAATACAACCTCACCGGACCAGTTTGTATCGCCGGTGCTCTCACCGGACGCATCACCTCGTGCTGCCTCGCCACCGCCGTCCCCTACACCTGAAAACTCCCTACCACCAACTCACACCACTGGCAACACGCCACCACAGCTCTGCACTACACCCACACCTACCCAGATACCTACCGCCCTTGTGGAAACATCCAGCCGCACCGTGCATCACTTCAGCATGTCACCCCGCACCCCCGCCACCCCATACCACTCCCCACACCCCAGACCGCCGACCTGCCGCCCACGTGCAACAACACCCTCACCTTCCAGCACCACCCACACACCCTCATGCCCACACCACAACCCCGCCGATCACACCAGCTATACATGCAGCCATCCCCCCCCCCCTTTACAGCATACCACTACTCAAAACCAAGGCCCAAAACCACCACGTGGCCTCACCACCTCACCCCCAACACCAGTCCTCACTACCACCACCACCAGATCTGGGCACCTGTCACGCCCACCAGCTAGATACACTGCTATGCCCTCACCTACACCCCCAATGTCACCCCACACACCAACAACTACATCCAACACCCTCAACACCATCCTTATCAGATTAAGCCTGCACCAAGTACAATGGAAACTTCCACCTGCCAAATTCCCCACAGGGAAAGGCCGCACCTACTCCAAGCTCCCTCATAAAACCCAGGGCACCTCACCTTTCACCAGCATACAGCCAGAGGACCCACACCACTCACCACCACCAGAGATGGGAATACGACACGTCGTCTGGCACCCTGCGTAGGGACCCAGCCAGAGAGTCCAAGGGACGCAACAACTACTCCACTGCTTCCACCACACTCCACACACCTCCACTCTCCACATCACGTACACCGCACACAAGGAACCCAACCAGATCACACAACACTGGAACACTCTCCTCCGCCACCTCAGGCCGATACACCAGTCGGCCACCACAGACATGTACCACCTCCAGCCATGGGGACATGACATCTCCCCCATCGACGATGGTGAGATATGCACCCCCACTGAATCCTCCTCCCCAAGACGGAGCTGCAGTCCCACCCCCACCCCAGGAAGACACCACAGTGGGGCAGGTAAACACTACACCAGCTCCGAGCAAGACGGCCCCAGGTACGCCACAGCCCTATGTCCCTCTTCCCCTCAACGTGTCCAACAGCAACAACTCAGTGACAGCCACCTTCATCTCGGCCGGACCAGCCTTTGCCAGGATCGGGGTGGGACTTGTCCGGGCACATACCCAGGCAGCACCGTGATAATGGCCACTGTCTGTGTTGGGGAAGGTACGGCCACTGTACGACCTTCTGCTGCTTCCCCCTGCAGCACTGCGGTAACGGCCACTGTCCGTACTGGGGAAGGGATGGCCACTGTACACCCTTCTGCTGCAGCCACACCTGGAGTCAGCCCCTGTGTGACAGCCACTGTACACACATTGGCTGGCAAGTTAGGGAGAAGTGGATCCACGGTGATGGCTACTGTGCCTACCAGGGAGTGAACGGCCACTGTACGTCCTTCATCCACCTCTTACGGGAGTAGCATCACGGTAACGGCCACTGAACGTACTGGGGAAGGAACAGCCACTGTACTTCCCTCAGCTACAACCCATCAGGCAGGCAGAACTGCGGCGATGGCCACTGTACGCGGCAGGGAGGGAACAGCCACCATACGTCCCTCATCTGTCCCTGCCTCCTCTGGGAGCAGCACTGCGGTAACGGCCACTGTTCATGCCGGGGAAGGAACGACCACTGTACGTCCTTCTGGTGCTGCACTCAGAGTCAGTGGAACAGCAGCGATGACCACTGTACACGCCGGGGAAGGGACGGCCACTGTACACCCTTCATCCACAGCCCCCAGAGTTCACCTGCCGGAGGCTGCGCAGGACACTCCTCTACCTCTCCCTACAGGTGTGGTTCCCAGGAGGAGCTGCCGTTCGAGGAGTGGTGGCAGGGCCCAATAGCAGAGGAGGGGATCCATGCCCTCCAGATTGCCCCTAGACGACGCCCGACCCTGACGGGCACCACCCAGATGGAGCACCGCAGACCACCCTTGACGGTGCCCCACTCTAGAAGCGACTGCAGCCCCTGTCCACCCAGGGATGTCCCCCAGACTTCTGGGCGAAACCTCCCTGACCCCTCTCATGAACGGCCCTCCGCCCAGAGCAAGAAGTGGCAGGCCCGACTCCTGACGCTGTTCGGCCCCAGGCCCTCGCTGACGCTGTTCGACCCCAGCCCTGAGGGCCACTCATCAGGTCGAGGCTTCGCCAGGAGGGAGCCTCCCTGCACCCCGGACCACACACGCGCCCGGGCAGTGACGCCTCCAGCAGTAGTCCCGTGCCTCCTGCGGGAGGGCACGCCTCTGGGCCACCCCTTACACCCAGGCACCACCTCGATTGAGCCCAGACTCCAGCACCCTAAGAAGACTCCCTAGTGCAGTCTCAGAGACGTACCAAAGAACTAGAACTGACAGTGCCCGTTCAGACTCAAAGCAGTGATACGATGACAACTGGCAGTAAGTGTAACCCAGAACAGTGATACTCTGCCATACAGTGTGATATACCAGGACTGTGAGGAGAAAGGATTATATGGACTGTACCTTTAACTCCTGTATGTCATTTGTCTAAGGTAGTCGCCCTTGTATGTAAATTGTCATATAAATACAATCTCTCAGAGCCTGTCACTGTACCTATGTCTTGTTCTGTATACTATTGTATGTATATTGTAAGGAAGTTGAATTAAGGCAATATATGTGTTAACGTGGCCTGCCGAGTTTTTATGCCCTATTCCTGACATTGTTTTCTAGTTCCGATCTCGAAAGAGAACCCGTTCTATAGCGGGACGAGAAGTCGACCTAAAAACACCTAGCATAACTCCAGGTAGCACTGGGTAGTTTGTGTAACCGCTGCCAGGGGCCTAGGGCGGTGCTGATGTTTATGCATTACAACCGACGCCCGCGCCTTTTGAAATCAGCCGATGAATTCGGAAAATATAGTGCCATGGTCCACTGCGCGGCTAAAATATAGTGCCATGGCCCACTGCTCACCTTATGTAAGCAACAACGAAGCAGAAACAGCGAGCTAAGAAGTGTTCCAAGTGCATTACCAAGGTGGAGGCCACGAGAACAGTTGTTTCAACGTGGCGGCCAAAGTCAAACGCTCGCTGCGGAGATAGTCCCTCCATACTTTAGAGCTCAGTGAAAAGTACTCCTTAACTTTCTCATCAATAAATATCATCAAATCAAATCAAATCGGTACCGAATCGGTTAATGACTGCCGATTCCACTGAGCTCTACCGATTCACACCCATGGTTTAGTAGGCCCATTCTTAGAAGAGGGATGTTCGGTAATTTGGTATTTTGCTGTACATATAATAAATAATTACATTATGCATGTGCAACATTTTAGTGTAAATTTTTATCGACTTACTCATTTTTATTTGTAACGGTATATTACGGTCACAAATACAGTCCCTAAATGTAGACTGACATGTTTTGATTGTATTGGAGGGAAGGATTACGGTCGTCGTCAGGCAGCCTAACATTTACCTCGATTTTTAATTTGATTTTATAATTTCTTGCCACATACTATCAAGTCACAAGATGCCACCTCGAGCTCTTGGTGTAAGTACAGTGGATCACCTTTATTTATTAATATCAAACGTTTCTCAGTAGGCTATCACGAATATGTCTCAAGGTTTGATTGATAAGGTTTCTGGCTGTAAAGGTGTAACAGAGTACACATACAGCAAAAAGGGGTTGTTGGTCTTGTCACACACCCCGATCAGCACAATATTTATACAGTATGCAGTAAGAGGTCACAAATCAAGGTTTGAACTTTGATGTAGCCAAAACAACAGTACCTTACCGTAAATAATTTCGCCTGAGCTTAATCCAGATTTTCGTCATTTTGCAATTTTATGTTGCTCGGTGACAGATTCAGACGATACTACGGCTCTACATACTTTCCCTGCCACCTTTGTGACTAGCGTCATATTCAGTCGTTAATCCCTTGTTGCAGTGTTGTACTGAAGGTGGAGAGACGGCAATTTTAGGCCAGGTTAGAGCTAAAAGGATATAGTACCGGTAAATGGTTACCGGTAATTCTTTACTAATCAGGCGTGGCGATTGCACTGATATTACAACAAGCTCACAATCTTAGGTTAATAATTTTGGTACATAAACAAAACATAGTTAACTGTCTGTTCCATTGTGACTGCAAGAAGTAATTGGTAAACATAGAAATGTAATAAGGGAGGAGTCGGCAAGGGGTCATGTGACTTGAAGCCAGCGTGCTGCAGTCCCCTGCCCCCCTTTGACTCAAACATCAGCTGAGTGGAACTCTTCATTATTCTTTGTGTAACCACTCAACATGCCTGGTTGTACTGCTTGTGGGTGTACGCAGAGGAATCGACGGGACCTTGTAACATTCCTTAGGTAAAACTACTAGGTTAAATAAGGAAATGGTTTCTTAGAAATGGGCATAAAACTGTGTCACATTGGGTTGTTTTCCACACATTTTCTTTTATCATTTATGGTCTAGTGATTCGATACTGATGTTTTTTAAGAATTTAGCAACCTTCAATAATCCACATTCAGTTTAGACACCAGTGCTGATAATAAATATTCCAAATTGGGGGGAGAAAGTAAAGAATACTGGCAAAGTGCTTCTGTGTTGTGGTCGGTTGGCCAGTAAGCAAGCTAGGCCTAGGATATACTGCTGTCTCAAACACCTGACCTTACCCACATAGCCTGTCCCAAATTAGCCTTTATAACCTAAGCAACCTAGCCTGACCTAACGTAATTACCCAACCCACCTTAACGATACTTAACCTAACTCACTTAGCCCAGCCTGGCCTATCTTATCTTAACCAGGCACTAAACCCATTTAACTTTACTTACCCCAAGCCAGCTTAACCCAGCTCATCCTAACCTGACCTTGCCTAACCCAATTACCCTAAGTTGATCTAGTCTTAGTCTAAGCTATTTAAGTTCAGCTCATCCACTTGATTTTAAAGGTTTGTAATGTCTAATAATGACCAGCTTTTTCATACTGTAAGAGTTGTTATATGTCAGTCATTAGTGTAATACAGACAAAAATTCCAACTGGTATCATAAACTGTTCTTCGCTATGCTAAAATTAATTTCATCCATAATTAATGCTCTCAACTCTCCAACTCGAATTCTTCCCACTCCTTCTGGCACCTTGACAAAAACATTTCTAACAACTTTACTTCATCATCCTTCCCTCCTTTTTCTACTCTGATGGTTCTGTAGCTATTTCTTCTACTGATAAAGCAGTCTTCACTCAGACTTTCTTCTCCAACTCCACCTTAGACAATTCCAGTGTTGTTCCTCCATCACTTCCCCCCTCTGACTTCCTCATGGCTGATATTAAAATTTCTTCAGCTGATGTATTCTCTGCCATCACAGGTCTCAATACTGACAAGGCATGGTCCTGATGGGGTCCCTCCTGTTGTCCTCAAAAACTGTGATTCTGTGCTTATACCCTGCCTAGGTAAACTCTTTCGTCTTTGCCTGTCAACATGTACCTTTCCATCTTGCTGGAAGTTTGCTGTCCTCCAGCCAGTTCCAAAGAAGGGTGACCATTCCCAACCATCTAACTACATCCTGTATCTCAAAAGTTTTCGATTCAGTTCTTAATAGAAAAATTTTAAAACATCTTTCCTATCACAACCTTCTCTCTGATCGTCAGTGTGGGTTCCGTCAGGGTCACTCCACTGGTGATCTTCTCACCTACCTTTCAGACTCCTGGTCATCCTCCTTTCGGGAGTTTGGTGAAAACTTTGCCATTGCACTTGACATCTCAAAGGCTTTCAGTCGAGTCTGGCATAAATCTTTAATTTCCAAACTGCCCTTTTCCGGTTTCTATCCTTCTATCTGTGTCTTCATCTCTAGCTTCCTTTCTGGTCGTTCTATAGCCACTGTTGTAGACGGCCATTGTTCTCCTCCTAAATCTATCGCCAGTGGTGTTCCTCAGGGCTCTGTCCTATCACCAACTCTCTTCCTTTTATTCATCAATGACCTAAGCTGTACTTTTAACTCTATCCACTCGTACGCTGATGATTCCACCCTTCACCTTTCCATTTGGTTCCTGCAACGTCCATCTCAGCAGCTACTTCAACAGACAAGGGATGAGGCTATGGCACACCTGATGCCTGACTTGGCTCGCATCTCTGACTGGGGTAAAAATAATTTTGTTGTTTTTAATGCATCAAAGACTCAGTTCATGCACTTATTAACCCGACAAAATCTTCCACAGGTGTACCCATTAATGTTTAATAATATTCAGCTTTATCCTGCATTGTCCTTGAAAATGCTTGGGATTTCATTCTCTCGAGACTTATCTTGGAAAGATCATATTACATCTCTTGTAAAATCTGCTTCCAAGAGATTAGGTGTGCTAAGCTGACTCCATTCCTTCTTTACCCCTGCACAGTTGTTGACTTTATACACAGGTTTTATCCGCCCCTGTATGGAGTACAACTCTCGTGTGGGGAGGCTCCCCACATACAGCTCTTCTCAACAGGGTGGAGTCAAAGGCTTTTTGTCTCATCAACTTTCCTCCTCTTACTGGCTTCCTTCAACCTCTGTCTCTTCACTGCACTGTTGCATCATTATCTCTTTTCTATCATTACTTCAATGGTCACTGCTTCTCTGAACTGTCTGCTTGCATTCTTCCACCTCTATGACGGGCGCATACCCGGTAGCACCCGTCTAGCAACAAACTCTCATCCCTTTTCTGTCCAACTCTCTAATGCAAGAGTTAACCGTTAATCCCAGTCCTTCATTTATGCAACAGGTCAACTCTGGAACTGTCTCCCTCTGTCTGTATTTCCTGCTTCCTATGATCTCCAGTCTTTCAAATGCAGTGTGTCCAGGCATCTTGAAATGATCAGATCTTTGATTTGGCTCTCTCTTATATCTTGTTTTTCTCATGGAAGGAACAGTTTGGGCTCGTGGCCATGTGTTCCTTTAATATTCGTTAAAAGGTACGTAATGTCTAATAATGACCAACATTTTCATAAGTAATCCCTCTAATATCCGAACGCCCAATATCCGAACATCCCCACTAACCGGACATAATCCTCCTGGGATCCAATATTCCCAAAATGGGCCAAAAACCGCAAAAAATTCGAAAAAAATCTGACTTTTTTCCCTCCCATAATTTGAAATTCCCGCCTGGCACCGAACAGCTGTTACACCATGGTCCCTTCACCCCTTCCTTCCTCCCCCTCCCCCCTCCCCTGTCAGGTTGCCATTTGGTATTTTTCATTACCAAGTGTGGGCCAATTTGGTAATGAAAAATTCGTTTGGTAATGAATCAGAATAATGCATTACCAAATGGAGTTTTCACATGTATGAGGATACACAGGATGGAGATGGTGGATTGTTTGCTCTCTCTGATTAATCTGCTACCCTACATAGTGTGAAAATAATCAACATGGTGTTAGTTATAAGGAGAGTGATTACATGTATTTCCACTTGTATATATAATTAGTGAAGAATATATGCTATAGTCTGACAGATCGAAACGTAGGGTTTTGGTGGAGTCACCCCCTCCCTGCACTGTTGCCACGTTTCCGAGCTGACCTCTCCATCAGCGATGACCTTGACACTGTTTCCCTCTTGTGATCTCCGTTTTTCTAATACCCCCTATACCCCTGCCACCAACACCCCCTATACCCCTACCCCCAACAACACCCCCATCAACAACACCCGCTATACCTCCACCACCAACACCTCCTATAAATATAGACCCCCACCATCAACACCTGTATAATAATTAGCCGTTGATAATTGCTATACTTTTATTGAGAGCATACATTCTACCCTATTGCTCAAACTCCCTAATCTTACAATCCCATCTGTCTTAATCCTTCCCACTGCCTTCGTTCCTAAATCCCTTAATTGATCTATTTTTAACCTAAGTGTCCCCACACCTTTTAAACCATTTACCTCTCTGTCACTATTCTCCACCATATGTATCAACTTGTATTATATTGTGTATAGAACTTTCATACTGTATGCTGTACTACTGTATAATGTATAAGAATACCCACTGTTTAGTGGAAATAAAGTTTTATTATTATTATTATTATTATTATTATTTCTCTCTCTCTCTCTCTCTCTCTCTCTCGCTAGATTTTGTTATGTGTCATCCATGGTTTTTTACTTCCATTTTTATGTATGGATTATAATTTTGACTTTATTTCCGCACCACCCTTGAGGTAAAAGTCACGGCGCGTTTTTTTTTTATAGAGGTTTCCCCAATAGGCCTAAATCCTGTAGGGGGTTGGTGACCTCCCACAGCGTACACACAAACACGTGTCGCGTGAGTGCTGCCACCCCAGAGCTGTTTGATATATTTATTTTAATTATGAAAGGATCGCCTCTTCCCACTTTTATCCCTTCAAATTTTCTTGCAATTATACTTGCTAAATTAATTAGCAATGTTAGAAGTGTTGGGGAAGTAAATAATAATTAGAATATTTTTAGAGCAACACTGCCAAATTTTTATGCCACGTTTCTCTATTATCGTATAATATAGTATGCAGAATAGTTTTATTCTTCCTTGATACATGTCAGCACTTTCATTACAGTTATATTAGTATGAGTTATGTTTATGTATCATTCCTACTACACAAACCACAGGCGTTATACATCGTAGGGTTAGGAAACATGGCAATAGTGTAGGGAGGGGGTGACTCCACCCAAACCCTATGTTACGAGGAGGAACACTATAGCTTTACGAATTTGGTAATGAAAAGTTATATTCGACAATGAAAGTTGAGGAGATTGGTAATGTGGCTGTTGCGATCTGGCAACTCTGTAACCCCACCAACATCAACAGTCACAGCTTAACTCCGATGGAGAGCAGATACTCATAACAGTGCAAGCCACAGGTGCTTGTTTTTTGTGAATAAACAGTGCATAAACTGCAATACCTTGCCACTAGAACACACAGGAATTTACAGTGTTGTGCAGTGTTAAGAAATTAGAATTTAGAGTGCAGAGGATTAACTGTGGACTGCAAACTGGCGGTTCAAACCAGTCCAGGAGCAAGGGACTTGTAAGTACCGTACCCAGAATGTTTAATATTGTATAAACTCACTTCTAAAACCTCATTTTATGGTTCTTTTGCATTTATTTCAGTCTTTTAAGTCCCTTATTGGTGTGATTTGGGTCTTAAATAGGTGCAATGCATGTCCAGAGGGAGTTGTATAGGTGTTTTTCAGAGTTAGGGTCCATAAGTACAAGTCCATAAGCTGGGGCCCAATATCCGGACAGGACCACTATCCGGACCTGCCTATGGCTCTATTACGTCGGATATTGGAGGGATTACTGTATTTGAGTTATTTTATATCAGTCATTGGTTTACTATAGACAAAAACACTAACAAGAGTTTCTGTCTTGGCTGTCCTTTATCAGTGGTATGTCGGGGGTAAGGAGGATTACAACCTTGAGTGAATTTCATTGAGGTGGAAGAGATAAATATATATAGCCTAGGTAATCTGAAATTCAAACTATTGTGAATTTACTTGAACTATCTATCTATTTATCTATCTATTGCCAGACGCCATAATCCCGTACGGGGTGGCCATTTGACTCTGAGTTATTTGTTTTACAGGGAGGGGCACTAACCCTCCACCAACCCACTTGACACGTAGGGATGGAATCAGTAAATTTTCTCTTGCAAATGAGTTAGAATTGATAATTTTCTTCTGGAATTGGATTTGACTCGGAACAAAGAAATCTTAATTGACCCCATAGGCCTATTTGGTTCTGTCTTGACAAAAAACTTATTTGCTTGTATTTTATCTTGTAGGTTCCCAAAAGATTAAATTTTTTGGAGGAAGTGGATTGAAGCAACACATAGCCTAGGAGGGACTTTAATCCTTCTAAATCGGCAGTTCTTTGTTCTCGACATTTTATGAAAGAGGATTTTGACGGGACCACACCAAACTATGCTAAGGGTAGGTATGATACCAAGTGTGTTTGGTGGTTTTCCATCATATTTACAGAAGAAAACTAAATTGCCCATGAAAAGCCCAGTCAAACGGGAAGTACCAGGAGCACAGTCTGTTATAGTGGATTCTGTTAACAACAGTAGAATTGTTAGTGTTGATACCAGTGCTGGTACTTCAGAAGGCATTAGTGTTTGTTCCTTTCCTATGGATAGGCCTATAAATGAAGCCTTAAGCTCTCCTGTGGTGTCCTCTGAGAGTCCTATAAAGGCTAAATTGAAGAGAAAGTTAGCTGAAAATGAAGAAAATCTTGTAGCTCCCAAGAAGAAAATAAAAACTCCTCAGTCAAAACAAAGGCTCATAAGGAAAAATACACAATTACAGAATGTCATAGATAACTTGAGAAAAAATAATCTACTCAATACAAGCAGTTTAGGTGTATTGGAAGACTGTGCTGATCTTTTGAAAAGACAACTGACAAAAAATTTCAGTGTTTTGAGGTAGTCCCTGTCCATCGCAGATGAAAACCTAAATTATTAAATAATACTACCATTTGTGATTATTATTGGCCTACATGGCTGATTCATATTTATCTGTAGTCACTACAGTATAATATGATGTCAAAACAACACGTTGTTAGCGTCTCTTGTAAGGAATATTAATGATTATCTGTGGAGTGAACAAATCAAGAACTTTGCATTTTCTAAGTATAGTTTGGTGCCTGGTGGGTTTTTCAGGGATCTGTATCATTGACAAGGAATGTCTTTATATATACCATGCATTTCAAATAATATTACTTCAAATTTGTGTGTGTGGTGAAAAACAGAAAGCAATTAAATGCAGTAAGTCGCCTTGCTACACCGCAATGTTTTTCAACCTCTCCCACCCTCCCGGGCCGCTAAGCCCTGCCCACTGGCTTCACTTGCACGGATAGAGGAAGACCAACATGCCGCCTCCTTCCTATTATACTTCCATGTTGGTAAAGACAAAATATACCTATTTGGGGGTATTTAAGGAAGCGGCCAGGTCACCCACAGTAGTGATAACTGACGATCTCTCTGACTGGTCGTGTTGTTTACCAGCCATCATTCTGACTGGACGCTTTAGTGTATCCCACATCAAAGCAATGTGAAACTTAATGATTTAATCAAACCAAACCTAATCCAACATAACCTCACTTGCATTTGACAGCCAGCTTTCAAATATAAAAATCCGTGTTAGGAACGTTAAATATGGCTGGCCACTGGCAGATGTCATTGGAATATTTACACATTCTAAATCCTCATTTATAGCTTTTAGAGGTAAGTTTGTAAAAATCCCCAGTGGCTGTGGTATCTAGGAATAATTACAAGTAACCTGTGAAAGACTTATTTCAATAGAAAATATGGAAAGGCGGCACCCATTTGGTAAAGAATTGATTAGTTAACTTACCCTTAATTTAGGGACATCAGTATCAGATGTGAGTATGTGTATCTGTAATTTACAGAAGCCTTGTTTTGTATGGTTTGTGATTTCATACAGAGCTCATGACACCAATGAAATAGTCTCAGCTTCATAGCCAGACATGTGACATTGGAAAAACTTGCATACTTTGTCAAGATGGCTTCCATGAAGGTGTTATTCATTCTGCCAGTCTTGAACTAGTCTCCTTAGTTCCAGGGAAAAGTAAGAGTAGCCTAGTAATGCTGGAATAATGACCCTCAGTTGAGATATTATACAGTACTGCATATGAATGCTGTTATCAGTAGAATTCCTCAGCAAACCCCATACCTTCAGTGAAGGGAAACCACTCTGGTACTACAGATAGTGATAGGCGGTCAGGCTGGTACTGTGTACTGGTAGTTATTCTCCGCTATTAATCACTGACGGTATCCCAAAGCATTAGGGATGTTTACAAATTTCAACTATACAACTTTACTTGGACTGCTGCAAGCTGCCACTGGATGCTGACAACAACAGACTCACTGCCAGTCTATGCCTTACATTTCTTAGAAGCCTGTTATTGTTGACGGCTTGCAGCTGTCGATGTAAAGTCGTATCGTTAACATTCATAAATATCCCTTCATACTTTGGGCATTGGGGAATGGTTTGGGCAGTGGTTTATAGTAGAGGGTAATAACTACCAGTGGTGACAACCATCATCTACTTACTTGATGTAGTGATGCCTGCTTCATCCCAAACTTTTATCATTCTTTTTCTGTGCCTGCCCTCTTCTTTTCCTATTTCTCCCATCTTTCCTGTCACTTCTTATTACTCTTCCATTGCAGAAACAAGTCAGACTTCCTCTTAAAAGTTTCTGTGCTGGAGTTACTGGTGTCCCCTATGCCCCTCATCTGGCCTTTAAACACTGTAGTCTTGGTCACTTGTTGATAAAACTTGCAATATGGATGGACTTCAGACACTGACTGACTGCTTCAGTTGCTCTTCTGTAGCAAGTGCAACCAAAATGTGGATGGTTTTGACCGCTGATTTTTCTTCCACTGATGTTTTTGGGTTGGGTACCTGCCTCTCATGTATTTTCCTCATGTGTTTTCCTGTACACCAGGAAACCATTTACTATGCTGGGTGGTAACTATATAACCAAATTTTGGCACCTAGTGGTTTAGTAGGTAATTACGGCACTTCAAACGGATTGAGCCAGTGAAGGTTTATATCCAAGGGATGGTTGGGGTTAATTGCTCATGTAATGCCACTCAAGGATGAGTGAGGCTGGCCACTCTCATCTTAAATATCAGGACCAACTTGCCTAGCCCCTGGCTTCAACATTCCTTATGGGGCAACGTAGGATTGGGTGATGAATGAATGAAATAATGAAATGGATGATGCAACATCTTTCCCGAGTTCTTTGCAGCAAGTACAGTTGGAGGGCCAACCCCAGTAATGTCAGTGCAAATCCTGTATAGATCCATCTGTGTATGAAGAATTTGCTTTTTTTTTTTTTTTTTTTTTTTTTCCCCCCCCCCCCCCCCCCGGGGAGGTTATGTTTTACCCCCTGTTGGTTTGTCTGCCTGGCTATCTGTTAGCAGGATTACTCAAAAAATTATGAATGGATTTTGATGAAATATTATGGAAGGGTGGGCCATGGACCAAGGAATAAATGATTAAAGTTTGGGCCAGATCTTATTTTTTTTTTTTATATTTACCTCGGCTGCTTCCCCCAAGGAAAGGGAAGTAGCCGAGACAGGACGACACACTCCCCATTTACTCATCCATTCAAACACATTCATTCGCATCTTAGCCCCAAAGGGGAGAACGGACAGATCCTCACCGCACCACACCGTACAAGGGTCAACTGCGCAATGCAGTCAGTGACATCCGCAGCAGGGCCCGACAGCAGAACTGGTTTACCCCTGCCACATCATAACAGACCCATCCCCTTACCCACACCTGACCTGACTATCTGATCAGACCAAATGCGGGAGAATATCCCCTCAGGGCTGCGTCATCACTTATTCTTTCACAATTTCTCTCCATTTATTTCTGTCACGCACAGCCACTCTTCCTTGCTCAACAGACATCCCTCTCGCATCCAGCGCTCTCTTCACACTGTCCATCCATCCTATTCGTGGTCTTCCTCTCAGCCTTACACCTCTCACATCAGATCTAGTTATCTTTTTCACCAGTCGCTCATTATCCATTCTCTCCATATGCCCAAACCATCGCAACACCCTCTGCTCAACTCCATCAGCCATCTCCCGAACTACTCCAGTTCTCCTTTGCACTTCATTTCGCACTCGATCCATACTCGTCACTCCACACACACACTCCTCAGACACCTCATCTCCATTACATTCAAACTTTTCCTCTCTGCTACACCCATATTCCATGTTTCAGCCCCATATAATGCAGTTGGTACCACAACACCCTCATACAGCCTTCTCCTTACATCCATTCTAACCGAACGACATTTAAACACTTTTTTCATTCCTCCCAGCACCTTTCCTACTTCATTTATTCTAAACTTCACTTCTGCATCTATTCTTCCATCCACAGCAACATGTGACCCTAGATATTTAAAACACTCTACCTCCTCTAGCAACTCACCATTCAAAACTATATTCATCCCCCTACCATCTATCAACCTCGTACACTTCATCACTTTACTCTTATTCTCATTTACTTTCAATTTCCTCCTGTCACACACCCTTCCAAACTCCTCTACCAACGTCTCAATCTCTTCTCTGAATCAGTCACCAGTGCAGTATCATCTGCAAACAGCAGCTGCTTCAGATTCCACTCTCCACCATCAACATTCACCAGACTCAGACCTCCACCTAAAACTCTTGCATTCACCTCTCTTACAACACCATCCATGTAAATATTAAACAACCAAGGCGACATCACACATCCCTGTTGCAGCCCCACTCTCACGGAAAACCAATCACTCACAGCATTTCTCACTCTTACACACGCTCTACTATTTACATAAAAACTTTTCACCCCTTTTAGTAACCTACCATCTAGTCCATACAATCTTAAAACAGTCCACAAAGCCTCCCTATCAATTCTATCATACACTTTCTCTAAATCCATAAATGCCCAAAACACATCCTTGCCTTTCGCTAAATACTTTTCACACACTTGTCTCACAGCAAACACCTGATCAACACATCCCCTCCCTCTCCTAAAGCCACATTGCTCATCACCAATCACTCCCTCTGTACCCTCTCTAACTCTCATAATTAACACTCTACCATACACCTTACCTACAACACTCAACAAACTTATACCCCTAAAGCTGGTACATTCATACTTATCACCCTTGCCTTTATACAACGGGACCACACAAGCACTTGCCCAGTCAATTGGCACCATACCTTTCTCATAGCACACATTCAGCAATCTTACTAACCAGTCAACAATAGTCACTCCACCACCCTTCAGGCATTCCACAGCACACCCATCCATACCTGCAGCTTTCCCTGTTTTCATCTCCTTTACTGCCTTCTCCACTTCCTTCTTCGTGATCAAAGAATCATTCAACTCTCCCAACACATTTATTCCTTGCACCCTTCCATCCGCCACAATCTCAGCCACTCTTTCCTCCTCTACATTTAACAATCTTTCAAAATACTCTGCCCATCTCTTCCTTACTGCATCCATCTCAATTAACATCTTTCCATCCTCTGCTTTTACTCGTTCTTCCTTCCCAGACTCTCCCTTTCGCACCCTTTTCACCTCCTTCCAAAACATTTTCTTATTCTGTTGAAAATTCTCTGTCAGCCGCCTACCCAACCTCTCATCTGCTGCCACTTTAGCATCACGCACAGTCCTTCTCGCTCTATTCCTCTTTCCCTTATACCTTTCATAGGACATCTCATCCTTCCTCTGCAGCCACACTTCATATGCACGTCTCTTCTCAGCCACAGCCATACTTACTTCCTCGCACCACCATTCACTTCCTTTTCTTACACCACCACCCACACGTCTCACACCACACAGCTCTTCTGCATGCCCCACCACAGCACTCTTAAACAACTGCCATTCCTCCTCCACGCTGCCATTTTCCCGATCTATCACTGCGTTCCACTCATCTTTCAATTTCTCCTGATACTCTATCTTTTTCTCTCTTTTATCCAACTCACTCACTTTCAAAACCTCCCTGCCACACCTAACCCTCCTAGCTCTCACCCATCTCTTACCTACTCTTAACTTTCCCTCCACCAGGTAGTGGTCAGACATACCTCCACCCTCCCCTCTCAGAACTCTCGCATCCAACAATCTTCCTATTACATTCCTAAACACAACCACATAGTCCATTAAAGCTCTATCAACAACCCTTCCACCCTCCTGTCTTACCCATGTATACTTATAAATATCTTTCTTCTCAAACAGCGTATTCCCAATCACCATCTCTCGCTCAGCACACATCGCTGTCATTCGTTCCCCATTTTCATTTCTTCCAGGTACACCATGCATACCAACTACACCTTCAACTGCTACATTTCCCACTCTAGCATTCAGATCTCCCATCATTACCACATTCACATTCGCTCCAAAACTCTGCAGACACTCATCAACATTATTCCAGAAAGACTCCCTCTCTTCTTCATCCCTTTCACTACCAGGCCCATATGCACTCACAAACACCCACAACTCACGTTCAGATTTCGCTTTCACCCACATCAGTCTCGATGACACCTTCTTCCATTCAGTCACACATTGCTGTACTTTCGGACTCACTAACAAGGCCACACCTTCTCTTGCCCTTCCTCTATCAACACCTGACAATCTTCCATTCACACTTCCAAACATAGACTCCCCCTTCCCTTTCATCTTCGTTTCACTCAAAGCTAACACATCCAACTTTCTTCTCACAAACATTCTCCCAATCTCCTCCCTTTTAGCCTCAATTGTACTACATCCACGCACATTCATAGACCCAATCTTCAGGGTACGGGGATAACTCCATCCCCCATCCCTTTCTCTGGCCTGTCTCTTTTTAGGAACTAAAAAACAGAGGAGGGGGTCCCTAGTCCCCTCACCCCTCCCCTTTTAGTCGCCTTTTACGACACGCAGGGAATACGGTGGCAGTATTCTTCCTAACACAACCTGGCCGCAGAGTAGTAGTACCACCCCATAGTGTGGCCAGGCTGTGTCCCCCCTGCCACAGGGAGGTTATGTTTTACCCCCAACCCCAGTAATGTCGGTGCAAATCCTGTATAGATCCATCTGTGTTTAAAGAATTTGCTTTTTTTTTTTTTTCCCACCAGGGAGGTTATGTTTTACCCCCTGTTGGTTTGTCTGCCTGGCTGGCTGTTAGCAGGATTATTCAAAAGGTTATGAATGGATTTTGATGAAATATTGTGGAAGGGTGGGCCATGGACCAAGGAATAAATTATTAAAGTTTGGGCCAGATCTGGATCCAGAATTTACCGCACAATATAGCATCCCCAAAAGTTCGCCATGAATTTCAATGAAATTTTGTGGAAAGATGTGCCATGGACCAAGAAAGAATTGACTAGATTTGGAGGCAGATCTGAATCCAGAACCTGTATCCAGGGATTGGAATCCGGGATTACTAAAAAAGTTATGAATGGGTTTTGATGAAATTTCATTGAAGAGTGGGCCATGGGCCAACAAAGAAGTTATTAAATTTTAGGGCAGATCTGGATCTGGGTCTGGAGTATCCCACACAATAACTCCAAAGGTTCTAAAAGAATTTCAATGAACTTTTGTGGAAAGGTGGGCCATGGGCCAATAAAGAATTGATTAAATTTGGGGGCGGATCCAGATCTGGATCTTTTTTAATGGCAGTGGCATTGGTGGAGGTAAGGTATGCATTCTCTGAGCACTTTTTAGTTATTATTATAATTATTATTATTATTATTATTATTTTTTTTCATATAATTCCCCCTGTGAATCTGCTCATTTTCACATCTCTCCCCCTGCCCCCTCAAATAATTCTCCCTGCCTGTCCCATACAGGAGGGTATTGTTGTTGTGATGGATGTTGGACTGGGTGTGAGAGCAGGAACATCCAACACATTTTTCGTCCAGTCAAAGAAGTGCCTCATCAACATCTTGCAGCGGAAGGTACATTTTTTGTTCTCTTTGTGAAAAATATGTGCCATTTCATTTATATTACTGGATAGGATTTTGTAGCTGTGATGAAGTCAACTCTTTTATTTTTTTTCACTAAGACTAGATGATTTTATTTGGTTGAGTGTGAGTATAGGAGCCAGGAGTGTTATTACAGCAATCCCTCGATTATCCGACATAATAGAGACAAAGGCATGTCCGGTTAATGACTCCATCCGGATAATGGACTACTCACATGACCTCCCTTCGTCCATAACTTTGAAAGCCCATGTAAAAGGCCACTGTGGTACATCATACAACACTTGCTCCTGTTGTTTAACACTGCTCTGTCTGGTCAGGCATCCCTATAAACCACAGCCCAGCAGTTACCATGGTCAAGCAGACCCATCAACCATAGACAAGCAGTCACCACTGCAGGACCATACCCTGCAGTGATTAAAAAAAAAAAAAAAAAAAAAAAAAAAGGCCACACAAGAAAAATGCAGTGGGCACACAAACCAAATGGTAGAATGAAATAAAATCATGGTAAAAGAGAGAAAAAATCAAGCTACAGCATCATGGTACAGTACAGTAAGCTACAATAAAATCAGAGTCAACATTCATGATTCAACCATCCTGTATCAGTCTTATCCAGAACCTCCTGCTTCTCTACAGTCTTCAATATCGACTTCCTTTACCCAGGTGAAGGGATCATTATCACATACCCTAGGAAGAGGCATGCAAGGAATATTAGGGCCTGAAGCAGGTAGGAAACAACCACAAAAGCCACCATGTGTGCTGCCATAACAACTGTCTGAGAGGAGATGTTTACTTCAATGTTGCTGTGTGGCAACTGAGAATGGCTGAGGGGGTCTTTAGCTGTCGCTGGGCGAACTACCCAGCCAGACAGGGCAGCGTAACTGGGTTATTCCTGCCTGGATGGGCTCGAAAATGCTCATGCAGCCATAATTGTTTCCCGACTTCAAGCATTTTGTCTGGATTTTATGAAAAAATGTATGAATAATGGTTTTGAACTCCCAGATAACAGTGTCTGGTTTATGGATTGTCTGGGTAATGGCTGTCCGGATAATGGAGAGAGTACTGTACAGTAAACCCCCACTTTACTGTACCCTGCCAGACCGGATCTCAGATTTAACGAATACTTTGGGAACCCCTGGACAAACTGTCGTACATATCGGATGCCATCTGGTAAATGGGGAAAACCACATTGACCTACCGGTACCTGACATCTCTAGGCACACCAGGCACTTTTTTGCACTTAACATGTGCCATCCATTACCTGGGGGGTATGATGTAGACCTACCAGATCATTTCCTGTTTGGGGGATGTCTTACAACTCAGTTACCAGTGATGGCAGCTGTTTTTCCCATCCACGTGGGCCAGCCATGAAGAAGTGCTATGACAAGGGCTTGAAATTAAGGGTCAGTTTAGTGTAAAATAGATATAGTTGTCAGGTTTGGTTCTAGAATATGCTGTTTTACTCATTTATTTTCCATTACAATATGTGCTTGAAATCTGTTTCATGATGGAACCATCATACTTACCAAATTATTGGCAATCAGATTGGGCATCCCCCCAGTTGATCTGGTTTAGAAAGAGTTTGCTGTTCAGTCTTCATTATGGTAACCACCTCATTGTCAGACCACCTTTGCCACTGTATTTTCATTTGGCTAACACCAAATGATTTCGTTCAGATGAGGGAGAGTCAGGAACCTTAGTGTCAAGATACCATAGTGCTTTCTGTACTTTTATGACAAAAGTGTGTAAGTTTTTTACCGACAAACTCTCAGTAAACATAAAATTCAGCTAAAATAGGCCAGAGGAAGAAACTCGACCTCCTGCCCCAACTTTTTATGAGTGTACCATGTACAGTTAGGTCCCTGTAAATGAACATTTTTTCATTATTTGAGTATTGACTGGTATGAGGTTGACATATAGGACAGTTCAGTCTTAAAACCCAAACTTTGATGTTCCAAACATCATCCAAGAATGATGAGAATCAGTTGCGAAGCACACGTAAGGAAAATTTTAAAAGGCACTTCTGGAACATTGACCGCTGCATTCTCTCAGACCCTGGTGAGACACTGAGCCTTGGTGGTCATCAAGCGACATAGGGACGGTTCAACACCAACAAGCAGGGACAGTGTTCATATTGTATACTATACAGTAGAATTGTGATTTAAGACAGCAAGGAACAGTTTCACAGTAACACAAGCTTTTGAATTTCTCCGTATTGAGTAATAACTTGATATCACTCAGTTGTGGAAGAAAAACAGTGTGTGTGTGTTTTAATTATCTGATTTCCAGATGTTTGTGCTTGTTTACAACCTGTGCATTGTGCATTTGTTGTTTGTTGCTCAGGTTTCATGACCCAAGCCCGACCCACACCCTATACGTGCTTGCCCCAGCCACATTGTAGCAGTAGTTGTAGTTTTCCATAGGTAGTCTGGCCAAACAGTCCCGAGTCCCTAAGGAAGGCCACGGCCGTGACCGGGCTTTCCCACAGAGCACTGAAGGAGTGTATGTTATGTTGTTGGCGCAGGCTATTGTATGCAATGCAGTCTTCCATAATGTGCTTCATAATATGGGATACTGTGTTGCATCCTGGACAGCTACTTCTGATAACTCAAGAGGGCTGGATGATGCCCACGTCTCTGCCTGCCCAGGTGGACCCTGTCCTCGTGAGGGAGGTAGGATTCAGAAGAGTGAATATCAGGAGGCTGTGCATGCAGCTGTGTGTTGTCTTTGAGCAACTGAATGGAGTGGTGAGTGCTTTGAGCATGGATATGCTTCTGGAAGCTAGTTTGAGGGGGGAGAGCTGACAGTACAGTAATACCTTGATATACAATACCCCTAGATGTGATACCCCATCCTAACGATGGGGGTAGAAATACCACCATACCACGCCTAACAATGGCCAAAGCCCAGTTTAACGATGGGTTTTGATTTTTACCAATTTTGATTATAATTTAGACTAAAATTGTGTTTAGGTTGATTTATAAACTGTTTTTAGACTTAGATTAATGTGTTTTAGCCTTAGGTGGGGTGAATATTGTTGTTTTGGGGTACAGTTTACTAAGCTTGATTTTTTCCAGACATTTGACGATTTTCAGATTTTATTTGTTGGTTTTAGTGAGTTATTTACAGGTGTTAGGCATAGGTTAGCTTCCTTGACAGCTGTTAGGCCATTTAGATTGACTTTAAACTAGTTTTGGGGCTCATTTAGGTGGGTTTTGGGCTTGTTTGGGGGGAAACCCAAGGCTGGTAAACACTCCACATTACATGTTAAAAGTACCCTGATATACGATACCCCACCTGATGATGGGGTTTTACCAAACCAATTACATCATTGAACTGGGGTATGCCTGTATTTGTGTATGATATTGTGTGCTGGGTGTTGTTTTGGTGTTCCTTGGTGTGTGTGGATGTGCTGCCATGTAGTGTAGTGGATGGCGTGGGTTTGAGGAGACTGTGGCAAGAATTTGTGTGCCTCGCAAGTCTAGATGATCATTGACTTTGAGGGCTTTGGTCTCATGATGTTGGTGGTCTGTAGGTGTAGTAGCTGTGCAATCTGTGATTATTTTCAGGGCCATGTTCTGTAGGGTGTTCCGGTGTGTTTTAGTGAGGTTAGAAGCCCAAGCAGGGCTTTGCATAATTCATCACTGAACATATATACTGTGTATACTCACTCTTATCTTAAATGTCAGGACCAACTGCCTAGCCCTGGGCTCCTACGCTCCTCATGGGGCAATGTAGGATTGGATGATGGATGGATGGATGGTTGTTTCTTTGTTGTGTCCAAATGTTGTAAGGGCAAGTGACTGTAGGACATTGAGTTTTGGTGTTAATTTATTTTTAATGTTTGTGATGTGTTGTTTAAATGACATTGATGTATGTTACACCAAGTATTTTGTGTGTTTGTGTGTGTATTTACCTATTTGTAGTATACAGGAATTGAGCAATGCTCATGTTGTCCTGTCTCCATATCCACATTTATCAAGTCTACCTTTACACACATGAATGTTTTTCTCCTACACCACCTTTTCGTCTAAGTCATTCCAAATACAGTACTTATGTATTTACCTAATATACCTAATTGTGATATACACGAAATATGCTATGCTCATGGGTTTCCGTCGCTGTTTCTTAATAAGTCAAATTTAGCTTTAAACTCGTTTAACCCTTGAATAGTAGCGCTGTCAGCATCATGTGCCTACTAGCGATATCCGGAATCCCGGACAAACTTTGGGGGTAGAAATATACATATAGGAATGGTACAGTTTATTTTTAAAAATTTTCACTTGAATTAGATGCTAATCTTAACTCTAGGAACTATGAACTAAATGTATTTAACTAAAACAACATTATAAAAAAAAATAAAACAAAAAATGTGTAAAAATGACAAACAGTGCTGCATCCTTGTAATCTTTTCACCACCGCCAGCCACAGTGTTGCCTGATGGTGATGACTTGTGCCACCCATGAAGTCCTGACATCCCCCGATATGCTCCAGCCTCCCTAGACAAAATTCGACACATTACATGATATGTTTCGTAGGCATACTCACAAGGTCCTATTTTAAAAACGTTGTACGGAATACCGGACAATTGGCTACAGCAGAGGAGAAAAAAATGGGAGCAACACGAACACACCTCACACACACAGGACAGAGTACAAACTGAAATGTCATGGCAGCTGAGCGCCGTAGGCCTTGGAGTGTCTCCTCCACAATGCAAAGTAGGCCTAAATTCGGAATCCCGGACAACGCTACTGAACTAGGGTTAAGTTTTTAGACTGGACGATCTCTTTGTCCAGGTTATTCCAAAAGTCTATACTTCTGTAAGGAAAGCTGTATTTCTTGATATCCTTCAAGCAGCTTGATTTTTTCAATTTCATTCTGTGTCCTCTTGTTGCTCTCTTATCCCATAAAAACAAATCTTCTTTGTCAGTTTTATCTACTCCCACCATGGTCCTGAACACTGCAATCATGTCTCTCCTCTTTCTCCTTTCCTCTAAGGAAGGCAAACCCAGCTTTTCCAGCCTCTCTCTTTATGACAGATCTGCCAGACTGGGGACCATCTTGGTTGCTGTTCTTTGTATTCTCTCAGTCTTGTTTATATCTCTCTTTTTGTGTGGGAACCACACTACCGCTGCATATTGTAACCTGGGGCGGATCATGGCCACTATCAATTTTTTCATCATCTCCTCATCCATATAATGAAATGCTACTTTTATATTAGTCAAGAGTTTATAAGTCTCTCCAACTATCTTGTTAATGTGCTTTTCTGGTGACAAACTATCTTGGACCAGCACTCCCAAATCTTTCTCTTCTCTCCTTTTTGTGATTAATTCATTACCCAACAAATAATTCAGTGATGGCCTTCTGGTACTTTTACCCATTTCCAATATTTTACATTTCTTTACATTAAATTTCATTTCCCATGTCCAGCTCCAATCATGTATCCTATCCAGTTCCTCCTGCAGCATTTTACAATCATCCTCAACCACTGCCTTCCTCAAGATCTTTACTTCATCAGCAAACAGACATGCATAACTGTTCACTCCATCTACCATATCATTTACGTAAATCAGGAACATTACTGGTGCCAACACCGAGCCTTGAGAGACTTCACTTGTTCCTTCCCTCCATCCAGACATCCTATCCTTTATTACTGTCCTCATTTGTCTGTCTCTCAAAAAGTCTCTCATCCATTCCAGAAGTTTCCCCTTCAGTCCTCCTATACATTCTAGTTTCCACATTAGTCTCTTATGAGGTACCTTGTCAAAGGCCTTCTCTAAGTACACACAGTCCACCCAACCATTTCTCTCCTGTACCACGTCAATTGCTCTTGAGTAAAAGCTCAACAAGTTAGAAGCACATGACCTTCCACTTCTGAATCCAAACTGACATTCAGCCAAAATATTAATCTCTTCTAGACATTTTATCCATCTGTCTTTCAGGATTCCCTCGCACGATTTTGCGACCATGCTGGTTAGAGACACTGATCTATAATTCAGGGGTTCTTCCCTGTTTCCTCCCTTATAAATTGGTACCACATTTGCCCTCTTCCATTCTTGTGGCACTTTCCCCTCTTCCAGAGAACACACGATTAAACTGTGAATTTTATCCACCAGTTGTTCTCTGCATTCCTTCAGTACCCAATTAGAGATTCCATCAGGTCCTGGGGCTTTCCTTACATCTTGAGTTTCCAGTAATTTATACACTTCCTGTACCTCCACTTTTATATCTTTTATCACCGGTACATTTCTAATCACTCCCTCCCCTTCCACAAACTCTTTTTCATTAGTGAAAACCGATTGGAAACATTTGTTCATTATTTCAGCTTGCATTGCTGCATCTTTATACACCTCTCCTTTTACTTTCAGTTTGGTGATTCCTTCCTTTTCTTTCAGTTTGCCATTAACAAATCTATAAAACAGTTTGGGTTCATCCTTGCATTTGTCTATTGTACCTTTTTCAAAATTCCTTTCTTCTTCTCTACGTATTCTTGTGAATTCATTTCTAATTCTTTTATATTCTTCCTTTGTTCTGTTGTTACCTCTCTTTCTCCAGTTGTTCCACGCCTTATCTCTCTCTCTTTTTGCTATCATACACCTTCTGTTAAACCACTCCTTTTTCCTGTTTTCGTTCCCTCTTACTCTTGGTACAAATTTTTCCACTCCCAAATTATAGAGGTCTAGAAAGAGATCTCACTTCGTCTGTATCTCTCTTGTTTCTCTGAATTTTCTCCAATCCGCATTTTCAAAAAAGTTTCTCAGTCCTGTAAAATTTGCTTCCCAAAGTTGTATCTTCCCTGTCTATGACGCTCGTCTCTTGGCTCGACATTCCCTATTACCATCTGGAACTCAGTGACCACATGATCACTTTTTCCTGTAGGACAGAAATATTTCAGTGATTCTATTACATCGGGTTCTTTGGTAAACAGTAAATCTAACCTTGCTGGTGTGTCCTCACCTTGGAACCGTGTCTCTTCTTTGACCCATTGCGTCATCACATTATTCATTATTATATTTAATAACATAGTGCCTCACGAATCCTCACCGCTTCCTGAGTACCATTCCTCCCAGTTCACCTCTTTACAGTTCAAGTCACCCACCAAAATTATATTATTGCTTTTCTCAGTTATTTTTTGTAAATAGCTAGCCATATCTGACAACATCTGGTATTCGTCTTCATTCCATGCTCTCATCTTAGGGGGAACATACACTACCGCCATATCTCTCTTAACATTCTCTCCAGTTTCTAATTTCACATATATCACTTCAGCCCTGCCTTCTCCCATTTCCACGGTATTTACATTTACAGGTATGTTGTTCATCACTGCTATCATCACTCCTCCTCCCGTTTTTTCTTTTCTGTCTTTTCTCCACAGTTTGTATTTACCATCTCCTAAATGAACATCAATATCTTCTCGTAACTTGGTCTCTACAAAGCACATGACATCAGGTTCATGTTCTCTCAAGAAGTCGTTAATTTCAAGCCTTTCCGATATTAAACCATCAACATTAGTATATATCACCTTCAAATTATTTTTGATGTCTTTTATACCCCCTTCTCTCCTTCTCTCCGTCAGTACCACTTCCTCAATTTCTGATCTTTCATAGCCATCCCCCTTAGTTTCCTTCACTTCTATTTCCTTAAATACCACTTCCTTACTTTCATATCCATCATTCTCCAAAAAAAAGTATTACATTCTTTCTCTGTCCTCTTATCATTTTTTTCCTTTACTTGTTCCTTCAATGATTTTAAAACTTCTCTTTCTTCTTCATTCAAATCTTTTCTTATTATAATATTTTGCATCCCTGCCTCTTTGCTTAATTTCCAGGTCACTTTAAGTATATCAACTACTACACTTTCTGCTGACCACTTTACTCTCATTGGTCTTGTTTCCCCTTTCTTATAAGGCCCTATCTTCCTTACTTCCTCAATTTCTTTTATCCACTTGTCTCCTTCGGGATCAATCTTGCCTAATATTCCTCTCACCAGGTTCGTGTCTCTCGAGTCTCGCAGATCTAACCTTTTCTTCCTCCCTGTTTCCAAATATTACCACGCATCTGTTCCTTTTTACATTTTCTCTCACTATTTTCTCTTTTTTCTTCAGTATTTTCACTACATTTTCTTCCAATTTTATCTTGTTCATTTCCCTTTCTTCCTGGATGATTTCTCTTAACCCGCGGCGTCCCGTCGACGTACTTCCACGTCCTCACGTTATGTCACTGCCAATCCCGTTGACATACTTCAACGTCCTGCAATTGCAAGGTTCATAATTTCCACAATTTTTAAAATTCACGCGAGATTTTCGATTTGGCCCACGTACCCAAGCCTCCCCTACCTGCCCCCAGGCGAGCAGCGTCCCAGACCCCGCGTGACCTGCACTTGCCCTTGTCTCGGTCACTCACCTGTTAGCAGTGACCCAGGTCAGACATGGCGCGTAAAGGTCTCTCAGACGACGAAATACAATCCGCCCTGGATGCCTTCACTGGAGATAGTGATTCTCCACTTAATGATGATGTGGTGGATTGAGATTATGTGCAGCCTGAGGAGGAAATAACAAGCAGTGATGAGGAGGTCCCTTCGCCCCAGAAAAAGCGGTATGTCACTTATCGTAAGGCAAGGGAAGGCCAGCCTGCACCCAAAACACCTGCATGGACCTCTCTCCATCCCCTAGAGAGAGATTCTGATGAGGACGAGGATGAGGACGATGACGATGACGGCGGCTTAGGACGTGATGTTGCCTCGTGGTTGGGGAAGGAAAAAATCTCACCCTGAGGATCAGAAGGTGGGGCGAGAAGGCAAATAAAGTATGGCCTAGTGTTTTGTCTGGGGAAGGCGAAAGTGGTGTGGTGGGAGTGCGGGGTGAAAGGGAAGTGGTGTGAGGGAGGCAGCACGAGCACGTGGTGCACGTAGGCCTAGGGGAGAGGAGGTGGAGCCACTCCCCAGCACGTCTTTCGCCATACAATATTCCCAAACTTCCTCCACACAGCCCCAGGATGTGGGGAAAGGAAGGAAAGGGAAGGGAAAGGGTAAAGGAAAAGGGAGAGGGAAGAGAAGTGCGAGTGATGAAAGGCGCCGCTCTCCACCTCCCCTCCACCACCAATGTTGCGTTGTGCCTTCAGCCATGTTTCAGAGAGTACCATAACTTACTACTGAAACTGTGTGGGGATGGCGATATGATGCTCAGTATAATGGTAAGGCCAGTCAGTATGTGCCAAGTCTTATATAAACTTGAAACGGGTGTAATGTTTGCAGAAAAGTAATGTATAAGTTGAGAAATGGTGTAAGTTGAACGAAGTGATATGAAAACTACTGTATAAGTTGAGAAATGGTGTAAGTTGAACGAAGTGATATGAAAACTACACCCACTGTATAAATCTGCGAAAATATGACGCTCAGTATAACACTCTCGTCAGTAAATATGTGATAGCAAGAATATAAAGTGGAAACGGGTGTAATGTTAGCATGAATAAAACGTATAAGTTGAAAAATAGTGTAAGTTGTAATAATTGATGTCATGAGTACACCCACTGTGTAAATCTGCGAAAATATGATGCTCAGTATAACACTCTGGTCAGTAAATATGTGATAGCAAGAATATAAAGTGGAAACGGGTGTAATGTTAGCATGAATAAAACGTATAAGTTGAACAATAGTGTAAGTAGACTGTAGCATCAGAGGAGTAGACTGTAGCACCAGTCGAGCAGGGCAGTACTCCCGAGGTGGATGGAAAGCTGATGACAGGGAGTGCTGGAGCTCCCGTTTCATCAGCCCTCAGGACGTTCCTGACCATCCCCCTTTGCTGAACTTTGTCAGTGTCTCAGTTACACAGAGAGTAGGCCAGCATGCTCTCCAGTACAAATTTCTCTAACTATCTTCACCAAACTACATGCACAGTACACACTACACTTCCTATTCAAAATTTACCAAAAATGGCGTCGTTTTGTCGAGCCTCGGAGTCCCCGGGGGGGGGGACCATAAATGCCCCCACCATCTGCCCCTCTTCCGGTGACGACTCAAGGTGCCTGGAACCACTGTCTGACTCTCTTCTTCTTCATTTCTGCAACATTCGCGGCCTTTCCTCTAACTTTCGCTCTGTTGAGCACCACCTCTCCTCCTCTAAACCTCACCTTCTTTTTCTAACGGAGACTCAGCTGTCTGAGGCAACTGACAGCAAACCCTTTTCTGTATCCTCCTACTTTCTCTATACTCATTTCAAAGCCAAAGGTGGCTGTTGTGTATATATACGCAACGACTTATCTTGCTCTCGTGTTCCTGAACTTGATTCTCCTGAATTCTCCACACTCTGGCTTCGGCTTTCCTGTCATTCTCTGACTAAATATATCTGTGCTGTTTACTTATCCCCTAATTCTACTGACTATCAAAAATTCTTCGACTATCTTACTTCTACGATGGAACACATTCTATCCATTTCTCCTTTCTCTGAAATCTCCATTCTTGGAGATTTCAATGTTCACCACCACCTTTGGCTCTCCTCTTCTTTTCATGGATCCACCTGGTGAACAAGCCTACATCTTTTCTATCCTTAATGACCTAGAGCAGCTTGTACAGCACCCTACCCGTATCCCTGACTGCCTTGGAGAGAGCTCCAACATACTTGACCTCTTCCTCACAACTAATCCTTCTGCTTACTCTGTTAATCTTTTCTCTCCGTTGGGCTCCTCCGATCACAACCTTATTACCTTAACCTGTCCTATCACTCCGGTACGGCCTGTGGACCCTCCAGGGAAACGTCATCTGTGGCATTTTGGAGCCGCAGACTGGGAGGCCCTCAGGCAGTACTTCTTTGATTTTCCCTGGAATGATTATTGCTTCCATGGCTGTGAGCCATCTGAGTGTGCCTCACGCATTACGGAGGTTATTCTCTTGGGCATGGAAGCATACATTCCTTTCTCATATCCTTTGACTAACGCAAGAAAGCCTTGTTTTAATCACGCTTGTTCTAATGCTGTCCGCAACAAGGAGAGGGCCTACAAAAGGTACCGGTGCCAAGCCACCCCTGAATCTCATCATCTTTACGTTTCTGCCCGGAATCATGCTAAGTCTGTTCTTCGCTCTACTAAAAATAATTTCATCCATACTAAATGCTCTCAACTCTCCAACTCGAATTCTTCCCGCTCCTTCTGGCATCTTGCCAAAAATCTTTCTAACAACTTTACCTCATCATCCTTCCCTCCTCTTTTCTACTCTGATGGTTCTGTAGCTATTTCTTCTACTGATAAAGCAGATCTCTTCGCGCAGACTTTCTCCTCCAATTCTACCTTAGACGATTCCGGTGCTGTTCCTCCAACACTTCCCTCCTCTGTCTTCCTCATGGCTGACATTAAAATTTCTTCAGTTGATGTATTTTCTGCCATCACTGGCCTCAGTACTAACAAGGCATATGGGCCTGATGGGGTCCCTCCTGTTGTTCTCAAGAACTGTGCTTCTGTGCTGACACCCTGCCTAGGCAAACTCTTTCGTCTTTGTCTGTCAACTTGTACCTTTCCTTCTTGCTGGAAGTTTGCTTTCATTCAGCCAGTCCCAAAGAAGGGTGACCACTCCCAACCCTCCAACTATCGTCCAATTGCTTTAACGTCCTGTATTTCAAAAGTTTTCAAGTCAATTCTTAATAGAAAAATTTTAAGGCATCTTTCCTATCACAACCTTCTTTCCGATCGTCAGTATGGGTTCCGTCAGGGACGCTCCACTGGCGATCTTCTCACCTACCTTTCAGACTCCTGGTCATCCTCCTTTCGGGACTTTGGCGAAAGCTTTGCCATTGCACTTGACATCTCAAAGGCTTTCGATCGAGTCTGGCATAAATCTTTAATTTCCAAACTGCCCTCCTACGGTTTCTATCCTTCTATCTGTGCCTTCATCGTTCTTCTCCTAAATCTATCAACAGTGGTGTTCCTCAGGGCTCTGTGCTATCACCAACTCTCTTCCTGTTATTCATCAATGATCTTCTAAGCTGTACATCTAACCCTATCCACTCATACGCTGATGACTCCACCCTTCACCTTTCCATTCGGTTCCCATCTCAACAGTTACTTCAAGAAACAAGGGATGAGGCTATGGCACACCTAATGTCTGACTTGGCTCGTATCTCTGACTGGGGTAAAAATAATATGGTTGTCTTTAATGCATCTAAGACTCAGTTCTTACACCTATCAACCCGACAAAATCTTCCACAGGTATACCCACTAATGTTTAATAATAGTCAGCTTAATCCTGCATCATCCTCGAACATGCTTGGGGTTTCATTTACTTGGGGCTTATCTTGGAAAGATCATATTACATCTCTTGTAAAATCTGCTTCCAAGAGATTGGGTGTGCTAAGCCGACTCCGCTCTTTCTTTACCCCTGCGCAATTGTTGACTCTATACAGGGGTTTTATCCGCCCCTGTGTGGAGTACAACTCTCATGTGTGGGGAGGCTCCCCACATACAGCTCTTCTCAATAGGGTGGAGTCAAAGGCTTTTCGTCTCATTAACTCTCCTCCTCTTACTGACTCCCTTCAACCTCTGTCTCTTTGCCGCACTGTTGCATCTTTATCTCTTTTCTATTGCTACTTTAATGGTCCTGCTCCTCTGAACTGTCTGCTTGCATTCCTCCACCTCTACGACAGGCGCGTAGCACCCGTCTGGCAGCAAACTCTCATCCTTTTTCTGTCCAACTCTCTAATGCAAGAGTTAACCGTTACTCCCAGTCTTTCATTTATGCAACAGGTCAGCTCTGGAACTGTCTCCCTCTGTCTGTATTTCCTGCTGCCTATGATCTCCAGTCTTTCAAACGCAGTGTGTCCAGGTATCTCAAAATGATCGGATCTTGAATTTGGCTCTATATTGTATTTTGTTTTTCTCTTGGAGGGAACTGTTACTGCGGGCTCATGGCCTTTGGTTCCTTCTTCCTCGCATAAAAAAAAAAAAAAAAAAGTTGTAATAATTGATGTCACGAGTACACCCACATTCTGGTCAGTAAGTATGCGATAGGAATTATATAAAGTGGAATTTGTTGTAATGTTAGTAGTAAGGTATTTTATAAGTTGAATACTAGTGTAAGATGAAACAAATGATATCGCGATAACACTCCCTGTGTAAATACTCGCTAATATGACGCTCAGTTGCATCGTAAGTTCTGAAATTATGTGATTTCAATTAGATCAAGTGTAAACATGTGCAATGTTAGTGGAGAATTATTATATAAGTACAAAAATAGGTTGTAAGTTGAAATAGTAGTCATAGTGACTTCACCGTGTGTGCAGTGATAAGAAACAGGGAAGTGAGCATGGAAGTGAAAAAGTTACTACATGACAGTATTGTGATACCAACTCTAACGTACGGAAGTGAAGCCTGGACGTTGTTGGAAGGACACAAGTCAAGAGTGAGAGCAGTGGAAATGAGTTATTTAAGAGGAGCCTGTGGAGTCACATGGAGAGACAGGCTGACGAATGAGGATATAAAGGAGCGTTGTGGTGTTGATATGGATGTGATAGGAAGCGTTATGAGGAACACACTGAGGTGGTTTGGCCATGTGGAGAGGATGGAAGGTGAAAGACTGACGAAGAGAGTGTATGTGAGTGAGGTGGAGGGGGAAAGAGGGAGGGGGAGGCCGAGGATGAGATGGAGAGATGGGGTGGAGAGGTATATGAGAGAGGGGGGTGTGAGTTGGGAGCAGGGGAGTGAAATGGCGGGGTACAGGGCGACTTGGAGGCGATTTGTTTGTGGCCACCCCAAACAGGATTGAAGCGTCTGGCAATAGATAGATAGATTATGCTATATATTTACGTAAGGCCTGAAATTATCTCAAAACAGTTCTATAAAGTTGAAAAGTGTATAATGTTATTAGAAAAGTATTATGTAAGTAGAAAAAACACAGTACGAGTTGAAACAACAGTCACAGCAAGTTCACTCACTACGTAAATACCGTATTTCGCGGCATATAAGACGCACTTTTTTGTCTCAAAGTTACCTTAAAATATCCCCATGCGTCCTGCACGTTAGACTAAGGCAGGTTAGTTAGGCTTCACTTAGAAGAAACTCTTATAAAGATGATCATCTCAATGCTTAGCAACCACAGGTGTTTTCTACAGTATGCAGACTTGATTTTATTTTTAAAAATAATATACACTAGTGTGTATATGCAGCAGATTTAAGAAACACCCGAGATCAGAAACACAAAACTTTCGCGGTTTGTTTACAGCTCAACTGGCTAACATTGTGAAGATATTTAGCGGTTTAGCAATTTAACAGTTTAGCATCCGCACTATTCCAGCAAGCTAACGTACATGATCACTGGTGAACTGTCTGCTAACCTTCTGAAAGGCAATCATGACCACTTTGCTTGCCATCCATTCACTAACGAGCAAAGCAATCATACTGGAGAGATGCTGGCTAGTGAAACTGCCAAGTCATCAAAACAGACTTTCGTCACGTATGGAAATACAGTAACCCTAATTAGGTCAGTTACTTTTGTGACATTTTGTGAGTGTATATATGCAGCAGATATTAAAACACACAAGTTCAAAAACACAAAGCATTCACGGTTTGTTTTCAACTCAACTGGCCAATACCATTAAGGGGTTTAGCGGTTTAGCAACTTAGCAGTTTAGTGTCTAGCGTACACCCTACTCTAGCAAGCTAACGTGCTCACTGGTGAACTGTCTGCTAACCTTCTGAAAGGCAATCATGACCACTTTGCTTGCCATCCATTCACTAACTAGCAAAGCAATCATGCTGGAGAGATGCTGGCTAGTGAAACTGCGAAGTCATCAAAACATGACTTTCGTCACGTATGGAAATTCAGTAACCCTAATTAGGTCAGTTACTTTTGTGACATTTTGTGAGTGTATATATGCAGCAGATATTAAAACATGCAAGTTCAAGAACACAAAGCATTCACGGGATTGTTTTCAGCTCAACTGGCCAATACCGTCAAGGGGTTTAGCGGTTTAGCAACTTAGCAGTTTAGTGTCTAGCGTACACCCTACTCTAGCAAGCTAACGAAGTTACAGCTTCACTTTTTCAGCCAAGTGAAGTACTTTAGCAATGTGTATGCAACTCAGGGCACACCCAATTACAGTATTTTGTTATGAAAATAGGATAAAATTCACTGAGTAGCATAACTGATGCAATATCTGAAATAGCAGTGCCTGACGGGCATTCATATCAGCGTCCGCCATTTCTGCTGTATTCTTAGCAGACGAAGCGATCAGAATGATTGACAATGTTCACTCTCTGCATCTCTGCTGCCTAAGCAAAGCTCTCATGATCGGCAATGGGGATCATTTAGGCCATAACGTCCAAATTTGTTAGGTTAGGTTGTAAAATCGTTTGCCATTTTGGACGTTACGGCCGAAACGACCAGAATCCTAAGGTGTAGGTGAGAGTTTGGTGTGGGTGTAGTTAAGGAAGTAGAAGTGGGAAGAGTCAGGCTAGGGAACTGATAATCCGCTTATTATAATCCCTTCAGCCCAGCGATGTATTTTATAGGGTAGTTTATTCATGCTCGCCATATGATTTTATTCAGTTCGGGAAACATGTACTGAGGAGGTTAATGTGGGCTGTATCAAATGCCCCAAGTCTGAATATCGCCTGTGCTCAGTTAAAACGATTGCCAAGTTAAAATCGTAAGAAGTGTGGTATAAGAAATTCAATGGATGGTTCTGAGGACCATTTACTGTATGAAAGTGACAGTGAAACAGTGATGATGACCGTGGTGATGACTTCCAGTGATGCTTCAGGACTCGGGGGAAGTAGTGATGAATTCTCAGGATTTGAAGACGAGTGAAATTTTCACCATGTCAGTAATATGAAGTGAATATAGGTTTTAGGTGATCATGACAGATGCAACCATGGAAAATTTAGGATCAATGGTGCTGTACACCTTTAGTCTTGCACTGACGATGTTTAGATGAATAAATTGTTTGAGATGTTTCATGTCCTTGAGTGATGATATATTGAACAACCAAATACATTTTGATGTTTTTGGCATATAATAAAGCCACTGGGTACTCCAAAACGGACTGATGTAAATGTTTCAGAGGTGAGCGAATGTTGCATGTGGTGTGTACATGTGTGCGTGTGTGTGTGTGTACCATAGCAACTAGGAGGCAGCAGTGTTAAAACCAAAAATGGATGTTTTCACAGTACTCGAATGTTTTGAGATGGATGTCTGTTTTTAGCAAATTCTGGTAAAAGAAATATGCATTTTTAATTGTTGATGCTGCAAGGAAAACAGCTGACAGTAAGGGAGTGATACTGGGAGAAGAGGGTTGAGCCAGTTGTCTAGCGCTTGGGATGCAGCCGTGTTGCTAAGAGATAGTTTCACCATTCTCGACATGTTTTGAGATGAATGTCTGTTTTTAGTAAATTGTGATCAGTGAAGAACGTATTTTTAACTGTTGATGCTGCAAGGGAAACATCGCTGACAGTGAGGAAGTGATACTGAGAGGAAGGGGTAGAGACTGCTGTCTAGCGACTGGGAGGCAGCAGTGTTACTAAGGTGTAACAACGGATGTTTTCACCATAGTATGGTTTGAAATGAATGTTTATAGTAAATTATGATCAGTGAAGCATACATTTTTAATTGTTGATGCTGCAAGGCAAACATAGCTGACAGTGAAGGAGTGATACTGAGAGAAGAGAGTAAAAACAGCTGTCTATCCTGTTCCCAAGCAGCCGTGCTATATTGAACTTTGGTTGTAAAACATTGTAATTTGTGTATTTACAAGTGCTACCTTTTTATATTATTTGTGGAGGTAATTACAGGTTAGTTAGAGTGCATGATTAATGATGGTAGTCGTCTGATATTGTGCTTGAGTCAAGGCAATGTGAGGAAATTCCGTAACAGGTGTGGAATATGTCGGGGTTCTTTTAGGATAAATGAACTGATGTGAACATTCATTGTATTTTATGTTTTTGTCAGTGAATGAAAGAATAGAGTTTATTGACTTCATTTGTGGTTTTAAATTCATAAAATATTAAAAACAGTGTTTATATCAGTTTACTGATACATATTTATCAACAAAGTTGAGATGGCCTCGTGGTTTGAAGTCACGTTTTGTTAAGACGGGGTTTTGTTTTCTCTTTTCCTGTATCATTCTTTGTACATAAAAGAAGAAACTAAAGGATGATGAGCAGTACTGAATAGATTCTGAAAGGTGAGTGTTGTATCTAAGTGATAGTGGCTCATATCAGTCACGTTTTGTCAAGAAGGGGCATTGTTTTCTTTTCCTGTACCATTCTTTGTATATAAAAAAAGAAACCAAAGGCTGATGATCAGTAATGAATAGATTCTGAAAGGTGAGTGTGTATCTGTGTGGTAATGGCTCTTATCAAGAAACCTTACTGCAGTCTTGGTTGGGGCAAACTTTTTTTTTCACAGAACTGCCCTGCCAGAATTAGGGTGCGTCTTTCACAATGCTGCGTCTTACATGCCGCGAAATACGGTAAGCGCTAACATTACGCTAAATGTTATGAAAAGGCCTGTGAATACGTAAAAACAGTTCAATAAAATGTAAAATGGTATAATGTTATTGTAGAAGTATTATGTAAGTAAAAAAAATGATATGTATCGTGATTTTCGAATGTTAGCGATTCATCGTGACCAAGTTGCCCGATTTTGCTCGTTTCACACGATGGTACAATGCTTATTTCTGCTCTATTTTTGTATAAAATCCAATATACTCTTTTATCACATGTTTTTATGTTTGTAATAAATACATATCTACTTACTTTCATTGGTTTCCCAGAATTATACCATAGAAAACGTTAGAGGCTCAGACCGCCTACGGAGAACACGGGGTCAGGTGGGACCAAGGCATACCTGTTTAGGGTAATTATGGACCCCGGGGAACAATTTCCTTGTCACTGACCATTGTTTCTGACCAAAAGCGAAAGTTTTAGCAAAAAAAATAAAAGGATCGAGAAATGGTCGGGATTGGGGGGTACCAGTGGTGAAAAAGTGGTCGGGACGGGGCGGGTTAATCTGACCACTTCTTTCTGTTCTTCTTCTACGTGTGCCCACTTTGCCTTATGCTCTTCCAATACACTGCTCACCTTTTCCGTTTTATTAGTACTCTCTTCTAGTTTTCTCCTCAATTCGATATTTTCACTCTTCAGATTTCTGATCTCTTCATTCGCCGTCTCATTAAACTGGATCAGACTCTGTATAGTAATCTCCGTATTCTCAGACACATCTTTTAACACTAGATTCTCCACTTTCTTTTCAAGTTCACTAATCCTCATAATCAGTGTTTTAACCAGATCCATGACATTAGTATTTCTATCAAATCCTGGAAATTCGAGTCCCTCAATGTTTACATTTTCGGCCATGTTTGAGGTTGGTTACAACTTACAGTACCAAAACAGCTGTTACCGAAAATACTACTGTACAAACATTCATGTATACTCTTGCCAATAAATCTTTACATTTTTGGTAGTCTATATTAACTTACAGTATTTTAAACTTAAAACAAGACCATAGGAGACAGGCCAAATATAATTCCTGAAAACTACTTAAGGTTTGCAGCGGTGGCTGGGCCTTGGCCTGGGAGCAGTCAAGAGATGTCCGTTCGCTGTGGCTGTTTGCGTGTGTGTGTGTGTGTGTGTGTGTGTGTGTGTTAGGGGAGTGTTGTTTATGGTGAGGTGTGGAATGTAACTATGTTCAGCTGTCCAGTTTGTGAGAAGGTTCACTATAGATTTGGCTGGGGCTATTGTAAGTCTGTTTTTGGTGAACCATTCATGTAGTGTGTTGAGGTAAAATTGAGGATTAGTGCAGCTGTGTTTGCATTTTGGTATGTACATATGAGTGTTATGTTATCTGCATAAGAAGGTATGTGTATTTGTGGGTGTGGGCTGTTGTGCTTGTGTAGTTTAAAGGGTGTAGGAAACAAAACATATCCTTGGGGGATACAGTTTTTGAAGTTGCTGATGTTTGATGACTGACCGGCAAATGTTTCATGTGCACATCTGCTTGCTAAATAGTTTGTCAGCCATCTTTTTTGTGTTATTGTGCTTGTTTGTATTGAATATTTTGTTTATGAGGTTGTGGTGGGGGATGGCATCAAAAGCTTTGCTAATGTCTAGTGTGACTAGGAATGTTCTGTGTGGTGGCCTAGCTGAATATATGCTATCATAAATTCTTTGTGTGAGGCCTGTAAGAAGATTATTTGTGAAGTGCAGTAGCCTGAAACCATGTTGTATGGGGCAAGGGGAATGTGAGATGTTGCTAATTGTAATACCAATCATTCACTGACCTTGGAGCGGGTGCAGAGGAGTGTGATAGGGTTGTGTGAGGAAGATAACATGGGGTCTTTGTTGGGTTTAGGGATATTGATGATAGTGCCATGCTTCCAGATGTTGGGTATTTTGTTGTGTGAGTAGCTCGTTTCATTTCGTTTCGTTTTTAAAGGCTCCAACATGCTTGCAGGTGTGATATGTTGCCCAGGGTGCCTTGTTGTCCAAGGTGTTTAAGGTGTATGTTGCTTATGTTGTCTGGGCCACAAGCAGATTAGTGCTTTAGGTTGCTAATGATGTGCTTCATCTGGTTGTAAATGAAGGGTGCGAAGTCTGGGTCTGTGGGGAACTGCCTTTTGCGTCAGATGACACGTCGGTCATCGTGATGGGGGTTTTGATGGCTGATGTGTGAAAAGTGATTGATGAGATAGTTTGCTTGTTTGTTTGAAGGTATGGCGTCCGTTGTTGCGATGGCGGCATGTATCTGTGTAGTGTTGCTGTTGGAGAGTGAGTTTGGAGTTTATGGGCACGATTGTACAGTACAGTAACCCCTCCAATATCCGGATCAATAGAGCCATCGGTAGGTTCGGATATTGGTTTCGTCCGGATATTGGGCCCCAGCTTATGGACTTGTACTTACGGACCCTAACACAGAGAAACACCTATACAACTTCCTCCGGACATGCATAGCACCTATTTAACACCCAAATCACACCAATAAGGCACATAAATGACTGAAATAAATGCAATAGAAACATAAAATGTGGGTTTAGAAGTATGTTCATACATTAATAAACATTCTGGTACTTATGGACTCTAACCGAACCTAACCTAACCGAACCTAACCGAACTCTGAAAAACATTCCTACTGCACATGCATGAGGTAAGTTTAGTATGGAAAGAAGTACAGTATGACACTTTCTGGTAAGTATAGTATGGGAAAAAATACAATATGAAACATTCTGGTAAATATAGTATGGAAAATAGTACAACATGAAACATTCTGGCTACTTACAGCAAGTCCCTGGCCACCTCGATGAATAACCGCCTCCTCTCGGACTCTGACAGTAAGAACGATTTCCTGAAGCACTTGCACTACACTCTTCCTGAAGTCTTGCACTGAACTTAGTCACTAACACACAGAAGTCATGGCGAACAGCGCAGGTCTTGTCGCAGTGAGAGACAGGCGGGAAGTGGGGAGGATGCAGCGGCGCTCTATCGGACGTCGGAGGAATGACGAACCAAAACAATGCTCTCACGTGGTGCACGCGGCAAGTTCAAATTACGGACGGCAAAAAATCGATTTTTTTTTTTCCAATTTTTTTGGATTTTCGGACCATTTTGGGAATGTTTGATCCCAGGACGATAAGGTTCGGTTAGTGGGGATGTTCGGTTATTGGGCGTCCGGATATTAGAGTGATTACTGTAATTTCATTGGCATTTCTTGTGGAGAGTGAGTTTGGAGTTTATGGGCACGATTGTATGTTAATTCCATTGGCATTTCTTTTGGATCTTTATGCTTCCATTACAGTAAATATACATTATAATAGGTCATACAGTAATCTCTCAGTTATCCTGTGTAATTCAGCCAACCCCCACGCCAAATAATGCGAAACACCAGATATTGCATTGGTACCCTGAATTGGCTATCCATTCAGCAGTGAGCTGGATAATGTGTCACTACCCTAAGCTATTCGTCTCAACCCTCTTTCCTAAAGACTTCCTAACATTATTACCCTTGAGTAAAAGATTAAAATCAAGCATAAAATACAAAATGCATTATTGGTATAGTACACATAGTACAGTAATAACAGTACATAATATAATCATGATCATACAGTACTCACCTGGTGTTGGCATTGATGGAGGGTAGAGTTGTATGCTATGCAGTACAGTGCACTTAATTCCATGTCATCTGTTGGCAAATGGTCACCACATGGGTAACAAATGCACAACACTCAGATACATCCTTACTATACAGTACAGTAGTCAGAGCAGTAGGGCACAGAGCACTGAGAAGCCACAAGGGGAGTCACAGCACTACAGCAACAAGTGAGACATGGGAGACCACAGGCTAAGTCACAGCACTAGGAGGTAGCCACCGTGTAGGTCACAAATGCACAGTGCATAGATATGTCCTCACTATACAATAGTCAGAGCAGTAGGACATGGAGCACTGAGGAGCCACAAGGGAAGTCACAATACTACAGCTACAAGTGAGACATGGGAGACTACATGCTAATTCACAGCACTAGGAGGTAGCCATCGTGTGGGTCACAGATGCACAGTGCACAGGTACGTCCTCACTATGTGACGACCACAGAAGGGAATGATAGAGTGATGGTAAGCTGGTGCATTGGCTGGGCCACTCCTGCAATGCATTGTGATTGGCCGGCGTGTTGTTGGGTCTGCCCGCACACCGATTTGGCCCCGTGTCTGAGCCAGATGATAGACATCACCACCGAAAGATTCTGAGCCGAATACAGGTACAGCATACTTCTCTATACGATCCCTCTTTATGCGATATCCCGCCGAAGGGATTTTTAAAAAGTAGAACCCTTCCCCACCTAACGATAGCTAGTTCCAGGTTATGCGACAGGTTTTGTTTTTTTAACTGATTTTGATATTTTATTCAGTACTTAAATTTTGTGTTTAGGTTGATTTGTAAACCATCTTTAGACTTAGATTAATGTGTTTTAGTCATAGGTGGGGAGAACACTCATTTTTTAGTGCAGTTTACTAAGTTTTATTTTTTTTTCTAGGCTTATTTTTGATGATTTTCAGATTTTACTTTTGGGTTTTCGTGAGTTATAAACTGCTTAGGCTTAGTTTAGCTTGTTTTAAAGCTACAGTAAAACCTCGATATAACGGACTTCAATAGACCATAATTTGCTTTCATCGGACTCGAGGAGCTACCGGACTAGATTTTTTTTATATCGGAAACAAGTCTGATAGAGCCAGAAGCAGTCCGGACTGCTTGACCACTTCAGCTGTGTTCACCACAATAAGGTAAATAAAAGATCATATTACATCCCTTGTAAAATCTGCTTCCAAGAGATTAGGTGAGCCAAGCCAACTCCGTTCCTTCTTTACCCCTGCACAATTGTTGACTCTACTGTATACACGGGTTTTATTCACCCTTGTGTAGAGTACAACTCTCGTGTGGGGAGGCTTCCCACATACAGCTCTTCTCAACAGGGTGGAGTCAGAGGCTTTTCGTCTCATTAACTCTCCTCATCTTACTGGCTTCCTTCAACCTCTGTCTCTTCGTTGCACTGTTGCATCTTTATCTCTTTTCTGTTGCTACTTCAATGGTCACCGCTTCTCTGAACTGTCTGCTTGCATTCCTCCACCTCTATGACGGGCATGTAGCACCCGTCTAGCAGCAAACTCTCATCCCTTTTCTGTCCAACTCTCTAATGCAAGAGTTAACCATTACTCCCAGTCCTTCATATATACAACAGGTCAACTCTGAAACTGTGTCCCTCTGTCTGTATTTCGTGCTAGCTACGATCTCCAGCCTTTCAAATGCAGTGTGTCCAGGCATCTCGAAATGATCGGAGCTTGAATTTGGCTCTCTCTTGTATTTTGTTTTTCTCTTGGAAGGAACAGTTATTGTGGGCTCGTGGCCTTTGGTTCCTTCTTCTTGGCATAAAAAGAAAATATATATATATGTGTTATATATATATTATACCATTTGATTATTGTAGTGAAGGTATAATAAATTACAGTACTGCATTGGTAGTGAAAATAGTTTAAAAACCGTTAGTGCAATCTGGACTATCTATCTATCTATCTATCTATCTATAGCCCAACGCCCTAATCCCGCAAAGGGTGGCTAATGTCTGGTAAATCGGAAAAAGTCCGGGATAGTGGGGGAAAGTCTGGATGTCGCTTTTATCGGAATTTTGCTTTTTTCGGAATGGTTTGGGCCCCAGTTAGTCCGTTAGAGGGAGGTCTTACTGTATTTGGAGGTATAGGTGAGCTAGAAACTTGTTTTTGGACTCATTTGGATGGGTTTTGAACTTGGTTGGGGGGGGGGGAATCCCAAAGCTCTCAAACACATCCCTATGCTTTCAATGTTATAACATTCCCATTTAATGATACCCCGGCACAACGATGGGTTTTCCCAAATGCATGTCATCATTATGGCGGGGATGATCTGTATTGACTGATTATGCCAGGTATTGTTTTCATAGAGCTGAGCAAAATGCCCCTGATATTGCATTGGGCTAGATATTGTGACAACATATACGGTAATTGAGAGATTACTGTACTGTATATTGATTTTGTATGTGTGATATTCCTGTCTCTTTTTATTAGTCTTCTTTCCTTTTCATGTGGCTTTACAGTGAGTGACAAGCCCACTGTATAGGTTTCTTATAAGCCAGGAAACCATTTACAACACTTGGTGGTAATTATACAGTAATCCCTGTACAATCCGGACGCCCACTTTCCAGACTCCCCACGTACTGGACATTGTGGGCCTGGACCTTCGGAACCCAAAAATGACCTAAAAAAAGAAAAAAATCCCCCCAAAATTTGAATTTTTTCCCATCCGTAATTTGAAATTGCCGTGCGGCGCCGAACAGCTGTTGTTTATGCACGGCTCCTTCACCTCTTCCTTCCTCTCCCCTCTCCCCAGTTACCACTTAACCACCGTAGAGGGTAGATGTTCATCACAATGGATGCTACACGTACTCATTTTTGTGAATAAACTGCAGTACCTCGCCACTAGACCACATGGGAATTTACAGTTTGTGCAGTGTTAAGAAATTAGGATTTTGAGTGCAAAGAATTAAGTGTGGAGTGCAAAGTGGCAGTTGAAGCTGGCGTGGTGCAATTAAGAATGGAATGTGCAGTGTTAAACAATTATAACTCACAGTGCAAAGAATTAAGTGTTGCACAACACTGGATTACTGTACGTGCTTCAAGAGCATTTTCACCACTACCAGAGCCTTTGAGGAGGCAGCCACAGACGTGCTGTAAGTACCCTGTCCACTGCTAAATATTTTCTATAACCTCTTCTAATTCCTCATTCTCTGGTTCCTTTTCATTTATTTCATGCTTTATGTCCATTATTGGTGTGAATAGGGTCTTAAATAGGTTTAAATAGGTGCTATGCATGTCTGGTAGGGAGTTATTTAGGTGGCTTTCAATGTTAGGCTGGGTTAGGGTGCATAAGTACCAGTCCAGCAGGCAGGGTCCCACTTTGTGGACGGGATCACTTTCTGGACATGCCTATTACATCGGATAGTGGAGGGATTACTGTACAACCAACCCACTCATGTACCCTACTTGTCAGCAGGTGGGTTGTCAGAGGGTTAGTGCCCCACCCCGCAAAACAACTAACTCAAAGACAAGCGGACAAACAGCCACCCCTTACCGGATTATGGCATTTGGGTATACTGTAGATAGATGGGTATGTGATTTTAATACAACTAACCTTTATTCTTGTTCATGATTGCCATACATAGCATTGTAGGCTTAAGCTGGCTGTGGTCAAACACCAAATCCCATTTTCCCATAGGTTATGTACTCCATTATATGAGCATGCACTTAATGAGGAGATTTTCGTGAATGTAACAACTTGTAACATAAGGACCACCCCCCCACCCACCCTCTCCTCCATATTCATGTAAAGGTGTGGCAGCTGCATTATCCAGTCCAGAACTTGGGTAGCTACCTTCAGCAGCACAGGACCATACCAGGGGCATCTTTTCTCGTTTATTTCATATTCCCAGTGAGATTTCTCTTAGTAAGTAATGAAGAAGTTGAGTGTTGAGAAGTAGCTGCACAGAGTAGTTGTCAGGGTACCAGGGTGTTCGTTATCCAGAAGAGGGTTGGTACTGGAACTTTTAGCTATCTAAGCAAGTAATGGTGGACAGTAGATTAATGCATTCCAGTCATTACTTCCTGTAATACTATTACATTAAATATAGAGAAATTGAACAGTTATAAAATTTATGACATAGTGTACAAGGAAGTGATATAGTATGTTACTTGTGAGTGCTAGTCAGTCATTGGTTTGTCAGCTGGTGAAAGGCAAGTTCTATCTGTCTGTGTGTATATCTGTTGTATCTATAGCCAGACCCAATTATCCCATAAGGGATGGCCATTTGTCTTTTAGTTGTTGGGAAGGGGCACTAACTCTCCGCCAACCCTCTCGTTGACACGTAGGGATTGCATATGGGTTGGTTGTATAGTTACCACCCAGCATTATAAATGATTTCCTGGCTTACAGGAAACCATTAGGCTTGTCACTCAATGCAAAGCCGTCTGAAAAGGAAAGAACAGTAAAAAGAATATAAATAAATAAAATAACAAAGATGGGAGAAATAGGGAGGGAGGAGGGCAGACTCAGAATGATAAACATGAAGGAAGAAGTAGGCAGCACTACATCAAGTGAGTGGATGATGGTCACCATCACCTAGCTACCACAAATCCTGGTTTGTGCGCATCACCACATCCATGCAAGATTCGCGGAGGTGGCCATTGAAAATGTCATTCTAGGAAAATAGCTACATTTGTGTGTGTGTGTGTTATGTTTGAGTGTTATCCCGATAAGGGGTATAACATTTGAATGATCGTTCTAAAAATTTATCACAACAAGTAGCCATATCACGAGACTGGATTATACAGTGATCCCTCAATTATCCGGACGTGTTTAGTGTCTGGATGCTGGGCCTTGGCTCTATTAAACCATTATCCGAATTTACTTGCTATTATCCAGACGTAAAGGTGCCCAAGAACTTCAGCCGGCCAGCCAACATGTACAAACATTCGGTATCATGGCCACTGGGCTCGAGCCATGAGAGGGAAGTAGTCTGTAACCCACAACCAGAGCTAAAATGTTCGTCTGCCCCTGTACTAAATGGCCAAAATTGTGCACTCGTCCTGTCACTCCCAGCGAACCTCCAGCGCCCAAGTAATATGATTGTAACCCACAAACGGAGTCAAAATGTCCGTGCGCATTCCCCAGGGAATGTCTAATATCACATGGCCATGAAGGTTAAGTCTTTCCCAACCACCACCTCCATCGAACACAGACCACAAGCCACGAGTACATGTTCGGTGACAGCGGCCGTCTGCTTCTGTATCGAAGATCGAAATTCCCCTGGTCATGGTTGCATTGTGTTTCCGCATGGCCACACGGCATCTAACAGACCGCAAGCCACGAGTAAATGTATGGCAAAAGCCCCTGTCTGCCAGTTGACAGAAAGGGGAGAATCATTTCCCACAGCCTTGCCTCTCCCTCCCCCCTCCCATTCCTCCTCCATACCCTCCCGGCTCCCCCCTCATTCCCTCAGTCCTAACGCTCTTCCCTAGTGATAGCATTGACTCATGAGTTTTCAAATTTTTTTGCGATTTTTTTCTACTACTTTGTCATATGAAAATTCTGTGGTGGCCACAAGAAAGTTCATAAAATTCTACATCTAGACATATGCTTATCTCTTGGAAGATGCTGGCAAAATTTTGAATTAGGATGGTGGGAAGTTATATGAAGGTAAGCTTTACTCAAACACTTTATTCCTGCTTGAATTTCGTGCTCGTAAGGGGCTGTCACACACCACTTCATACAAGGTTTGCCGAGGATACGATGGTAAATCGGAATGGTAACGTGGTAAAATTGTCGACAATACCACGTGCATTTGGAATTCATCTGGATGGATTCCTGCCAAGGATTCGACGGGCAAAACAGTGTGACCAAAACCCAGGCGACTCGACAGAGAATATATCGTACTACAGCATTGAACATTTAGCCTAACACTGAATACTTATTAATATTTTAGAATAAATATCAGTCGTTTTGAAACCTTCATAAAGAGTTAATATTTCCTATATAGAGGATACTGTGATGTCGATAAAATAATCACATGTATACAACTGAGGACTCCACTGCAGCTAGACATACTGCTACCGGTCACCACCTGAGAACATAACAACAACAACAACGTACTGTTTAATCAGTAGACTACAGTGGCTTCATCACAGATTTCCTGGTCTAGGGCAGCTGAATTCGCCCTGATAGACAGCGATCACTTTCCATAGTCGCGAGACGGAGCTCTGGCAACAGTGTGAGAAGCATGTCCTTTGCTGAGGACACATGAAACGTGTGTGATAGTGTCCAAGATTTGTTCCACTTAAATCTTCCTTGGCCATTCATGATACAAGGTACTGTGTGATACCCCCTGTACTTGTCAGTGTTATGTGTTTTTATTAGCTTATAGTATAACACCAGTGAAGATGATAGTATATGATTTATACCAATATAACCTATTTATGGTGGCACTTTTTTTTTTTTTTTTTTTTTCTTTTTTTTTTTAAGCCCCAGGGGCAATCGCTCGTCACAGACAACAGATATTCAAATCTTTTTTTTTTTTTTTTTTTTTTTTTTTTTTTTTCATCAATATGGATAATCCTATGTGTGTTTTAATGTTTAAAAATGGCAGATTGACCTGAAAACAGTGCCAAATTAGGAGGGGTACTGTACATACAGTTGTGTATAGGTTGGGTGTTTTTTTTTTTTTTTTTTTTTTTTTTTTTCCCCCCTCAATACAGTACTTTGGATATTCCTGTGTGTGTATGATGTCTAGATATGGTAGACTGACCTGAAAACATTTGCCAGAATTAGAAGGTTTACTGTACATACAGTCGTGTATAGGTAGGATGTTTTTTTTTTTTTTTTTTTTCCTTGGTGTTTAGCATTACCGTTACTTTATCCAGATTCTAAATGTGGCAGATTGACCTGAAAACAGTGCCAGAATTAGGAGGGGTACTCTACATACAGTGGTGTATAGGTAGGGTTTTTTTTTTTTTTTTTTTTTTTTTTTTTTTTGATAATCCAGTGTATGTTTTGATGTCAAAATATGGCAGAATGAACGGAAAACACTGCTAAAATAAGGAGGGATACTGTACATACAGTACCGTAGTGTTTAGGTAGGGCGTTTTTTGGTTTTCAGCGTTTTTTCTGCATGGTTTTCTTGGTGTTTAGGCAGTTTAGCATTAATTTGGATATTCCTATGTGTGTTTTGATGTCTAAATATACCCAAATGACAGGAAAACACTGCTAAATTAAGCATAGGTACTGTACAAAGAAGTTAGGTATAGGTTGGAGGTGGGTAAAGGCAGGGTCTGGGTGTGGTAGGAGAATAGTGTTCTTTATCTGGATGTTGCCACTACCCGGACATGCCTTTGGCTTTATTATATCCAGATAAATGAGGGATTACTTTACTCATGTGAATGGACATTACAGTGGCCTTGCTTAGTAAGGTACATTTCTACTGTATATTTACAGTGACTAATAACATTTTAGACTTTTGTAATATATAATTATTTTTCTGAACTGATTTAAATTACAGATATTTGCTGACAAATGCCGGGATGAAATTGGAATCGTGTTGTTTGGGACCCAAGACACTGACAATAAATTGGCAACAGATGACCAGTACCAACACATCACTGGTGAGAGGGGACAGAAAGGACGGGTGCATGGGTACATGGGAAGAGGAAGGCCGTGTATTTTGACCCATAAGCTTTAGTGCAGGCTGAGTACTGGAATAAAGTGGTCCCCTGTACAATGAGGGTTCCAGTAATACAGATCTGCAACAAGGTGGTTTGGGCAAATTTTCCTGGAACACTCATTGCACATATTATAAAGGCTGAGAATACGTTTACTTAACCTTTTTCTCTTTCCAGTCAAGTAGTGTAGTTATGATTTATTTTCTTCAGTTTTTTTAATATGGATTGGCATTTTGTCAGATGCAGTGACTGAATTCCATTGAGTTTTGCAAATTTTCTTCAAATTTATTTTGTATGTAGCCAGTACCTGAGTGAGCAGTTAGCATTCAGCCCCCAAATGCTTTTGTTTCATTTGCATTCATTTTCAATGTTATATTGCCTGTAAATAATGTAATATGGGATATACGATGCTGCTTTTCATGCATTGTTTTGTTGTGGGCTAGATTGGAACTGACTCTTAATTTCTAACAGAAAAGATACCAGAATGCACACAGCTGGTACCTGCACAGCCATTCAGTCAGTGTCATTATTCGACTATATTAATGTTGTGTTGCTTGTAAATCAATCAATCAATCATTTCCTGTGGCACCCTCGGGGATGCATAGGGCCTCGATGAACTCACACCACCACATCCTATCTTGTGCTAACTCCTCAAGATCTCCCCAACATTCATCTCCAGCTTCCCGTCTCATTGTCCTCACCCACGTCTCTTTTGGCCTTCCTCTACCTCTCCTACCAGGTGCCACCCACCCTGGTGTACCTCGTACTATTCCCTGTCTCCTATACACATGTCCTAGCCACTTCCATCGTAAGAATCTAACATATTCATCGATCGGCTGCACTCCCGTTATTTCTCTAATTCTACTATTTGGTATCCTTTCCCACCACTTAACTCCTAATATTCTTCTAAGTGCTTTATTTTCAAACACCAAGAATTTATTTTCCATAGTCACTGTGCTGTACCAAGACTCGTGTCCATAAATTAAGATACTCCTAACCATTACCTTATAAAGTTTGATTTTTGTATGCACAGAGAAATTGTTATTATTCCAAATATTTTTAAGCATTCCCATTGCCTGATTAGCCTTCTTTAACCTTTCCTCGAATTCAAAGTTCAAAGAACCATCCTTGGCTAAATAAGTACCTAAATATTTAAACCTATCAACTTGCTTTACAACCATACCTCCAATTACACATTCCTGCGCATTTTCCATATTCATATTGATTATTTCAGTTTTTCCACAATTAATAACCAAACCCACCTTGCGACCTTCACTCACCAAACAGTCCAACACTCTCTGCATCTCTTCTGGCCCATCACAAATCAAAACTATATCATCTGCATAATCTAAATCCAAAAGTTTCCTGTTCTCTCCCCAAAGTATACCTGCACCGGTTTCTGTTCCAACACGTTTCATAATGTAATCAATGACCAATATAAATAGTAAAGGCGATAGAACACCACCTTGAATTACTCCGGACTTGACTTCAAACGAATCACTCAGACAACCATCAACCATCACTTTACAAAATGTGTCCTCATGCATGTTCATAATGACCCTCACAAACTCCTCTGGTATTCCATAATGTCTCATGATCTTCCCATAGACTCTCTCGAAACACTATCAAAAGCCTTTTTCAAAATCAACAAAACAAAGACTTAACGGTACTCTCATTTCATTAACTTGCTGCATCAAATGCCTAACTATAAAGATCTGATCATTGCAACCACGTCCCTTTCTAAAACCAGCCTGTTCATCCCTCAGAATACCCTCAACCACCGGCTCCAACCTATTTAACAACACTCTACTGAAAACTTTCAAAGCTATCGGTGACAAAGAGATTCCCCTCCAATTACCACATTCACTCAGGTCTCCTTTCTTCGGAACTTTAACAATTACACCATTCTTCCAAACTGATGGTAGTAACCCCTGTCACCCATATCTTATTGAATAGCTTGGTCAAGATCATTTTTAATCTATCCCCCTCCACTTTAAACATTTCCGGAAATAAACCATCCTCCCTGGTGCCTTATTATTCTTTAACTGTTTTACTGCTTTCTCCCACTTCTGCAAGCCTCAACTCTCCTGTTTCTATATTTAAATCTTCCTGAGCAGACGGTATATCCTCTTCTGGTGGTATTGGTCTATTAAGAACTGTCTCAAAATGCTCTTTCCATCTATTTTTAATATCTCCATCTTTGGTCAATAAATTTCCTTCCCTGTCTCTAATTGGTATTTCCTTGCGTTTACCTGCATTACCACTCAGTTCTCTAATTGATTCATATGCTATTCTTTGACTCTGTCCATCATTTTTGTTTATTAGGATTTCAGTCTCTGCAACCTTTTCATCCACACATCTTCTTTTATCTCTCCTAGCTAACCTTCTTACTTCTGAATTCAAACTCCAGTACGCAGCTCTTGCTAATTCAATCTCTCGTTCATCAACGCATTGCATCTCACTCCTCAATTTAGCCTCACCTCTCTTTTTTATCATATCCCACGTTTCCTCTGATATCCATTTCTTTCTCCTGAATCTATGTCTCCTTCCAATCGTACATTCAGCAGTCTCATGCAAAACTTTGTTCACATCCTCCCACATCTCATCTACACTTCTCTCCCCCTCTTCCAACGTTTCCAACAACAAAAACCTATTTCTGCATTCTAATCTGAATTCCTCCTTTTCTTCTCCTTCTCTTCTAAGCTTAACAATATCGTATCTACCAACACCAGATTTTTCCTTCTTCTGATTTTTAAGTTTAAACCTTATTTTTGTAAATACAGTACAGTAAACTCTTATCTGTTGTAATTCAGCCATGCCCAATGCCGAATGACGTGAAATGCCGGATTTTGCATATCCGGCTCAACATTCGGCTTTGGGCTGGATATTGTACAGGCAAACCCCAATTTACCATTCTCCCAGATGCGATACCCGAGAATAGTGATGGGGGTAAAAATACACCCTACCCTGCCTAACAATGGCCGAGCCCCAGTTTAACGATAGGTTTTTATTTTTTTTTACCTAGTTTGATGATAATTTAGACTTAAATTTTGTGTTTAAGTTGATTCATAAACTGTTTTTAGACTTTGATTTATGTGTTTTAGTTGTAGATGGAGTGAACACTGTCTTTTGGGGTACGGATTCTGGCCCATCAGACGAGATACAGAACAGTTTGGACAACTAGGCGAATCAACAAAGAATATTTTGTGTTTGACCATTGAACATCCAACCCATCATGGAATACATAATAATAATTTTGAATAAATATTAATAATTATGCAAGCCTTAAAGAGTACTGTACATACCTGTATTTACTGCATTGATGAAAACTGTGGCTTTGATAAATCATGTGTTTACATTTGGGCTGTTCAAGGAATTTCTAAATAAATGTTGGAAAATAAGAGAGAAGAAAATAAAAGCTCAGTAACCAGAACAGTAACTAAAACAACATAAAGAAGGGCCATTGAAAAGGCTATCCCGATTGCATCATCGGGCGCATTCCCTGTCGAGAATTCCACATCAAACCATCAGTGATTCTCCGCCACAACAATTTGCACCTTAGAGGCTTCTCTGTCATTCATACTTTATTATTATGCATAACAGATGTTTATTTAATTTTCCTGGGACCTTGTGATGGTGGGATTGTATACAATGCTGCTGCTTCTTCTCTGCCGAGTTTGATTGAATGTGAGTCGGAGGTCGCATTCTCCAGTGACCTTGACTGGGTACAAGCGAGAGGGGCACTGGTTTTAGGCTTAAGCTAGATTCTTTTACAGCTGTTGGGCCATTTATATGGTTTAAAATTGTTTTTGGACTCATTTGGGTGGGTTTAGGACTTGGTTGGGAGAGGAAACCCAAAGCTCAAAAATGCATCCATATGCTTTACATGTTAAATCAGCCCTGAGATATGATACCTTGCCTAGCGATGAGTGTTTACTTAATCAATTGTATCATTGAACCAGGGTTTGCCTGTAATTCTGTCCATCTGGACCCTCTGTCTTTAAAAACTTTACCATGACAGAGTCCCTAGAGAGGTGGTGAAGTGGGCAATGAGAAAGCTTGGCTTGGAGGAGTGGCTGGTTAGGGTGGTTATGGCCATGTATGTGGGTGCTCACACCCAGGTGAGAGTGAATGGAGATTTGAGTGATGAGTTTTCCGTGAATGTTGGTGTGCATCAGGGGTCAGTCATGAGTCCCATGTTGTTTATCATGGTACTTGAAGCCCTTTCACGTGACTTTAGAAACGGACTCCCGTGGGAGTTGTTGTATGCTGATGATTTGGTGTTGATTGCAGAGAATGAAAGGGAGGCGGAGGAAAGGTTTAGGAAGTGGAGAGATGGTATGGGGGAAAAGGGTTTAAGGGTAAATGCAGATAAAACAAAAGTGATGATATCTAGGGTTGGCGGCGGTACTGTCAAAGACGAGGGAGAGTGGCCATGTGCAGTTTGCCACAAGGGCGTGGGAAGTAATTCCATCTTGTGCGGTGTGTGTGATAAATGGGTGCATAAGAGATGTAGTGGTATCAGAGGTAGACTGCGAGATAATGCTGATTTTATGTGTACTGTGTGCCGGGGTGAGCAGGTGGAGATTGTCAGACGGGAAAGGATTGAACTTCCTGGTGAATCTCTTGAGTGTGTGGAAGAGTTTTGTTATTTGGGAGACATGTTGTGTGCTGGAGGTGGGGCTGGAGCTAGCTCTGTGGGTAGGGTGAGAAGTGGTTGGAAGAAGTTCACGGAGCTCTTGCCTCTCCTGACATTGAGAGGGCTCTCCCTACGTGCTAAGGGGTCTTTGTATGCAGCATGTGTTAGGAGTGTAATGCTGTATGGCAGTGAGACCTGGGCAGTGAAGGAGGAAGATATTCGCCGGCTCAGACGTAGAGAAATGACAATGATTAGGTGGATGTGCAGTGCGTCCCTGCGTCCAAGGCCTGGAGGGGCTGGGTTTACAATGGAAGAGTTGAGAGGTAGGATGGGACTGGAGTGTATTGGTGTTGTGATGAGGAGAGGTAGATTGAGGTGGTTTGGACATGTGGAGAGGATGGGGGATGATAATTGGGTGAGGAAGGTGAGAAGTGTTAATATTGGGGGTGGGGTTATGAGAGGTAGACCAAGAAAGACATGGGACGAGGTCATTAAGTGTGACCTTAGGGTTAAGGGACTGAACAGGGAGGCTGCAATGGATCGTGCAGTGTGGAGAGCCGCCATTAGGTGACCAAGGCCGACACATGCAAGCATGTTGGAGCCTTTAAAAACGAAACAAAACGAAACGATGATTAACTCTTTAACCGCAGGTGTCATCCCAGAAGACATTGCAAAAACTGGACCAAACCGCCGGTGTCATTCTCGAATGTTTGTGAATATTTTGAATACCGTGCGTTTTTTCTGTGCGCCAATTGTTTCAAGGGTGAGTAGCTATTAAGTTCTTTTACTCCAGCCGACCCCCACCTCCCTTCTCCCACCCCTGACCAAACACGCATCAGTATCTGTCCAGCTGTGTGAGTGACAACACCGCTGATGTGGCAGTGAAGTGCGGGCAATTACAGTGCCTTTTACCTGCCTCAGTGAACACAGAGTGGGTGTTTATCGTACGTGCAGTGTTCATATATGTTTATAGTATTATTATCAGAATGAGGTTGGCATTTGGTAATGGTGTGTGAGCAAAAAATAGTGATTACAACACCGCTGATGTGGCTGTGAAGTGCGGGCAATTACAGTGCCTTTTACCTGCCTCAGTGAACACAGAGTGGGTGTTTATCGTATGTGCAGTGTTCATATATGTTTATAGTATTATTATCAGAATGAGGTTGGCATTTGGTAATGGTGTGTGAGCGAAAAATAGTGATTACAACACCGCTGATGTGGCAGTGAAGTGCAGGCAATTACAGTGCCTTTTACCTGCCTCAGTGAACACAGAGTGGGTATTTATCGTATGTGCAGTGTTCACATATGTTTATAGTATTATTATCAGAATGAGGTTGGCATTTGGTAATGGTGTGTGAGCAAAAAATAGTAATTTTAGATCGCTCACTTCTAATGGCACTGCCCATCCAGTGATAGTCAACGAAATCATGAAACCTAAATCATTGCAAAGCCGAAGGTTAGTACTTTCTAATGGTACCTTATTTTTCGCTCTAGATTTATTCTGTGCAGAGTTATAAAGGTTTAAAGTTTGTTTACATTTTGGCTGGAACCCTCGCGGGAGAGGCCAGTTGGGGCAAAACAGTGCCCGCGGTTAAAGGGTTAAAAGATGAAAACTAAGCATATAAAAACAATACAGTCAGAGCCCTACTTATGAAGGATCGACTTACAAAAAATCCGCAGATATGAAAAAACTGTGTGTGTGTGTGTGTGTGTGTGTGTGTGTCAGCTCAGTCATAGCAAGGAAGGATGGGGTCAGGTGAAGATGCTGACTAGATGAGATGATAATTACAGTTCAGGGAAAGGTAGGGGATAAGTGGAGTGTAGACAATAATGGGCTTTAATCTGGGTGGAGAGAGAGAGAGAGAGAGAGAGAGAGAGAGGATAGCACAGAGGTAGGTATGGAATTGAAAGGCAATAGGGTAGAGAGAAAGAACTTTGTGACCTCAGTAATTTTGGGATTAGGGTTGGGTTGGAGAGGAGAGAGAAAGAGAGAGGATAGCACAGAAGTAGATATGGTGTAGAAAGGCAATGGGGTAGAGAGAAAGAACTTTGTGTCCTTGGTAAGTATGGGATTAGGATTGGAGAGAGAGAGAGAGAGGATAGCACTGAAGTAGGTATGGAATGTAAAGGAGATGGGGTAAAGGGAAAGAACTTTGTGTCTGTAGTATTTGTGGAATTAGGTTTGGGTTGGAGAGGAGAAAGAGGGAGAGAGTATAAGAATGAGAGATGGGCTTACAAAAAAAACGACTTATGAAAGACCTTTAAGAACCAATTATTTTCGTGAGTTGGGGACAGCCTGTACAGTAATAGTACAGTACAGTAATACAGTACTGCACATAGTGAACTGTTGTATGTACTCACCAAGTGCTGGCATCAATGGGGAGAAACAATACTGGGATGTTTGCACTAGTCAGCAGTAGAGTATACTATACAGCACAGGGGTATTTTAATAATCACAGTAGAGCAGTAGGACATGAGCACTGACAAGCTATTAACTTTGCCATGCAATACAGTACAGTAGCTCTAACATAGGATACCACAGTCAAAACACCAGGGTTTTGCTACTGTTTGGTCAGAAGAGCGGAGTGCACAGGCACATTTTGACTCTACGACATCCACGGGCAAGAATGAGAGAGCGATGGTGTTCTTGGCGCACCAGATGAGCCACACCTACAATGGTTTCTGATTGGCTGGCACATAGCGGACGTTTTCAGTTTCAGGACTTCCCCTGGCGCTGGTTGGCTAATGTATACGAGACAGTTGAGACGCCTCAGTGCCAGATATTGCACTGGATCACCAGTTACATCCAGTTTTGGCACCGGTTGTTGCATAATTTGGCTGGATTTTGCAATGATTGGTAATTGAATGTTTAATGTGCGATGTGATGCTGTTTGGATGGGGGCTGGATCAGGACTGAGTCATAAAAGAAAGGGTACATAGAATGCACAAGGCTGGTATCTGCACTGTTATTCACTCAGTCTCTTTCTCTGTTTACGATATCTGTAGCCAGATGCCATAATCCCATAAGGGGTGGCCAGTTGATTTTGAGCTAGTTGTCTTACGGGGAGGGGTACCAACCCTCCAACAGCCCACTTGTTGACACGTAAGGAACACACGTTTTGCTTATATGGTTACCTCTCAGCATTGTAAGTACATCTACTCATTCCACAAATTTTTAATTTTACCATACAGTAAACTTGATTATTCATTGTAATTCATCCAACTCCTACACCGAATAAAGTGAAACAGTGGATATTGCATAGTACCCCCCTCCCATCGGCTCAGCATTCGACTTTGGGCAGGAGGTTGTGTTGCTCTCTCTCTCTCTACCCTCTATCCTAAAAACTATCCTGTGAGTAAAAGATGAAAAGTAAGCAAAAATATAATAAAAGAAAGATACAGTACAGTATTACAGCACCAGTTGGCTACCACTTGCAAGCCAGTTGATATATATTGCCAGATGCTGCATAGGAGTGCTAGTTTTATGTCCCATTTTGGTGCCGGATATTGCTTAATAGAGCCGAACTAGTAGCACCGGATATTGCATTGGGGCAGATATTGCGATGACAGATAATTGAGAGTTTATAGTACATGTATGCTAAATGTGATGCTGCTCATCTCATGTTGTTTTGGCAGGGCTTGATCAGGACTGAGCGTCACCATCTACATCCTTGACCCGCATGAGGCAGGTTCTCTGACCACATGAACAGCGGACACAATACGTGTCTTTAATGATGCGCTCTTGTTATATTTTTGTCATTTCTTTAATTAGCTTTGAGTAGTGATATTTCATTGTAAATACAGGTACCATATGAGTGTAACATGAATTAATTCCTAACCTTTATAATGTCATAAGTCTGAGTCATTGTAAAAAGCTCTGTCATAACACAAGGGTTACTGGACACCTGTATCTCATTTATGTTCTGAAGCTAAAATTCTCACTGTTAGGGATTATCTCGATATAAGAGGCACATAGCTGGGAGCTTGTGCCAATGCAACGCCCCTTTCATTACATGTCAGAACCACACAGTACAACTAGGCATATAAAGTCATCCCTACACAAACATTGTCAGACCCTCATTAACAAAATTCCATTTCCAGACACTTCTACACTGACAGTGAATAAGCACCTAGTCACCACTTCACACACATGGTGATAGGACACCTTCATCAGAACACTATACAGTACTTCAGGCTCCCCTAACCTCCAGGCAACCACCCATCAGAGGTATCATTAAATAGAACTGATCAAGTTCGTATATCAGAACACCACTCAGGCCTTCTAAGGCTTTTCGTCTCATTAACTCTCCTCCTCCTACTGGCTCCCTTCAACCTTTGTCTCTTTGCCGCACTGTTGCATCTTTATCTCTTTTCTGTCGCTACTTCAATGGTCACTGCTCCTCTAACCTGTCAGCTTGCATTCCTCCACTTCTACGACAGGCGCGTTGCACCCGTCTAGCAGCAAACTCTCATCCATTTTCTGTCCAAATCTCTAATGCAAGAGTTAACCGTTACTCCCAGTCCTTCATTTATGCAACAGGTCATCTCTGGAACTGTGTCCCTCTGTCTGTATTTCTTGCTAGCTATGATCTCCAGTCTTTCAAACACAGTGTTTCCAGGCATCTCGAAATAATTGGATCTTGAATTAGTCTTTCTCTTGTATTTTGCTTTTCTGTAGAGAAGGTACGGTAAAATGCAGGCTCATGGTCCTTGGCTCCTTGTTCTTAGCATTTAAAAAAAAAAAAAAAAAAAAAAAAAAAAAAAAAAAAAGCTATCAGTTTAGATTTGGATTGGGTGGAGTCACAGGTGACATGTGCTTTTGGCCCACATGACATGAGCCATAATTAAGCACTGTACAGCACACTGATTCAGTAAGCTGCAGACCTATCATCAGTGGCAAAGGAAACCCATGGGACATCTCCAAAGGGGTAGTTGGCTTATCTGCAGTTGACAAGGCTGCTTGGTCAGGCACTCTGAGGTTGAATGTCAACAATAAAAACAACTTCCTTTGACATTGCTTTGCCATATTCATATATCTTTTTGGTTTTCCACACCTTTTACCTTCAAAGTCTCCCATCCCCTACATGCTGGGTGTCAGTATGGACTGATGCAAAAGGGGTGGTCAGAGACCACCAGGTGTTACAAATGTATTCCCGCCACAGTTTAAAGTGGCCATCATTTGATCTTGTCACCAAAGGTTAGGAAGAGACTCCTGCCACCCAATGCAAGTGTACCTCAGTCTTCTCTGTGACTTAGCCAGGTGCTGAATGATGGTTTCTGAAGCAACCGTGCCCAATTCTGTTCCTGCCTTATGCAGACCCCTTGCCTCACCCATTCCTGTCAAGCCTCTGCCCAAGGATTCTAGGAAAGGGCTAGGTGATAGTGCCATAGAGCGTTCCTTGGACGCCACTGTGTGTAGGTTTTCTAGTAGTGGAGTAGTTATCGTGTTGAGAGCAAAGCCAAAGTCGGGGCTGCATGCGAACACACATGAAGACATCCTGCTTCAAGTGCCAAAAGTTACTCATCTTCATGTCCTTACTCATTGATGTGACCTCCTGCAGACCTGGGGATGCTTTCATTTGCAGGAAGAAGGGTTGGTGAGTACAGGTCTACCTCTATGTACGATACCCCTAGATGCAATACCCTGGCTTAATGGGGGTAGAAATACAACCATACCCCGCCTAACAAAGGCCAAACCCCAGTTTAACGATGGGTTTTGATTTTACCGATTTTGATTATATTTTAGACTAACATTGTGTGTTTAGGTTGATTTATAAACTGTTCTTAAACCAAAATTAATGTGTTTTAGCCATAGGTGGGGTGAACATTGTCATTTTGGTGTACAGTTTTCTAAGCTTGATTTTTTCCAGACTTACATTTGACAATTTTCAGATTTTATTTTTTGGTTTTAATGAGTTATTTAAAGGTTTTAGGCTTAGATTAGCTGCCTTTACAGTTGTTAGGCCATTTAGATTGGCTTTAAACTTGTTTTCTGGGCTCATTTAGGTGGGTTTTGGAATGGGTTGGGAGGGGAAAATAAGGCTGGAAAATGCATCCCATCACTTTACATGTTAAATCTACCCCAATTTACAATACGCTGGCTAATGATGGGTTTTTACCCAACCAATTGCATCGATCAACCGGGGTATACCTGTAATATGGTCTTTAATTTGTTTCCCTAACTGCTATACTTTCCCAGCTATGAAGATTTGAAAAAAGGGTGTTTGGGGAAATTGCAATAGGGAGAGGGCGGCTGTGCCCAAAAATTCACGGGGTCTAGGGGTTAAATATCCCTTGCCACTGCCCTATTCATAATTGTTGTTCCTATATGACCATACCACATAAACACACTCTTCTAGCATCCAGTCATTAGACTTCCTTGTTCCATATATTTCTCGAATCTGTTTGTTTCGAAGCCTCTGCGGTCCATATGATTTCCTTGACAGTTGTACTGTATTTTCACTGCCCTTGTTCCTAATTTTCTCAGACCTTTGCCACAACAAAGGTTAACTCATACATGGTATTAGGTAGTGGTGACATCATCCACTCACTTGATGTAAAGCTGCCTACTTCTCTTTTGCCTTTTATCTTTCTCATCCCATTTCTCCCATCCTTGCTGTCACTTTTTATTATTCTTTTTTTCCATGGAAGGTGGAAAATTCTAGACTGAGAAACAATCCTAATGGTTTCTTGTAACCCAGGAAACCATTTACAGTGCTGAATGATAACATATAATGAAACATTGGGGTAATATGGTGCCTACTACGGTGCCCCTATTAACTGGATGGAAACTAAAATTCAACGTCCATCCAGGAACAAAACCTCCACACTTCTCCCACACCTCACTGTAACAAGACGTTGTCTACTGCTAGGGAACATTGGTTTATTGCACAGGACGTACCTGCAGGGACGGTTGCTTGCCTGCAGTTGATGAGTCTGTTTGGCCAGACAGGCCTGAGTTACGCAACAATAACAACAGCAACTTACATACATTAATATGGGCACTAACAGCTTCATGCAGTCCTTTTGCAGCCACCATACTCAGTCCTCTGTTTAACATCAAGACTTACATAGTTTCAGCCACATTTGTATCTTGAACCACTTTGCTGTCCATAGTCTTCACTTCTGTAACCCCTTTGGTACGGTAGTATCTCTTGCAATTTATTCTTGTTGCTGTCAGATGATTGTAAAAATTTAGTAGAAAGGACCACTAGCTTTAAAAGAGTCAGTGAAGGCATATAACCCCATCATTGTGAAATATCTTGCCTAAACTAAATGATGTAATATGAAAATGAAAATGGAATAAAGAGTGCCACCCTATTCAAGGGGTAAACAGTTGTCCCATTAAACATGCCTCTTTTCAGTGTGAAAAGTCTTAGGTTTTCATTTCTGTACCTATGTGGTTGCTTTCCTTTTTCAGCTAGCCTTTGGATAGTTAACTGCATTTTATAGCCATAAGCTATACATTACTTACTGTACTTCCTAAATGTTTGCTCACGTTCATAAACACAAAAAAATTGATAAGATGAAACTGACTTCATCTCTGTACTCTGAGGGGGGGGGGAAGGTAAATATGCCTAGTAGTGAATAAAAGGTAATGAATATTATGTTAGAATATTACATCTGAGCCAGAATATACTAGCATATCTCCTTTGACTTTAGAAGTATAAGGGTTGTTGATTGTTTTATTCCTCAAAGATGCTTCCAAATGCATTGTAATGCAATTTAAAGCACCTGTCTTTTTAACACAGAACAGAAGTATAATGCAACTCATATCATAAGTCCTGAAAGAGTGATGCTAAATGTACCTGTATTAAGAAATAATTAAATTATTACTACACTACACAACCCCACAGTGATGCGTCAGCCCCAGCTGGTGAATTGGGAACTGATATCGGAGGTGGAGGACCTTGTGGGGACTGGCAACTGTTCTGGAGACTGGCTGGATGCCCTGGTGGTGGCTCTTGACCTTCTTTATGATCCACAGTGAGTCATTTAAAGTTCTGAAATTTACCATAGCCTATATAACTCTCTACCAGACATGCATAGCATGTATTTAAGACCCTGTTCACACAAGTAAGGGACAGAAAGTATGAAATAAATGAAAAGGAAGCAGAGAATGAGGAGTTAGAAGTAAGCATGGAAAATTATTAACAGTGTACAGGGTACTTACAACACGTCCGTGGCCAATTGTTACGAAGGTTAACCCGCCTCCTCTAAGGCTCTGGCAGTGGTGAAAATGCTCTTGAAGCACATACAGTAATCCACTGTTGTGCTGCACTTAATCCTTTGCACTGTGAGTTATCATTGTTTAACACTGCACATTCTGTTCTTGATTGCACCACGCCAGTTTCAACCACCAGTTTACACTCTGTACTTTATCTTTGCTCTCTGAATTCTAATTTCATAACACTGCACAACACTGTAAATTCCCATGTGGTCTAATGGTGAGGTATTGCAGTTTATTCACTGTTTATTCACAAAAACGAGCACGTGCGGCATCCATTGAATGAGCGTCTAGATAGGATGGTAGTTAGGTGGTAACCGGGGAGGGATAGTGGAAGCAAGCAGCGAGTGTAAACACAGCTGTTCGGCACTGCACGCCAATTTCAAAGTATGGTTGAAAAAAATGTCAGATTTTTTTGGGGGGTTGGGGGGGCAAAGGCCGGGCCCAAATTGTCCGGTAAGTGGGGAGTCTGGATAGTACAACGATTACTGTATACAGGTACATATATATATATATATATATATATATATATATATATATATATATATATCATCCGTCCATCCATCCATCCATCCATCATCCAATCCTACATTGCCCCATGAGGAGCGTAGGAGCCCAAAGCTAGGCAATTGGTCCCGACATTTAAGATGAGAGTGACCAACCTCACTCATCCCTGAGTGGCATTACATGAACCACCCCTAGGATATAAACCTTCACCGGCTCAATCCGATTAGAGCACAATGATTTGTCGTAGATGGGGGCACTCACCATCCACTCACTTGATGTAGTGCTGCTCTCGGGTGTCTGCCCTTTCCTTTCCATCCTTCTTTCCTTCCATTCTCTTCTGTCTTTCTTTCCTTCATTCTTTCCTTGTCCTTCTGGCTATGGTTAACATTACACTCCCTCTTCTGTCTTTCCTTCCTTCATTCTTTCCACTTCCTTCAACCTGTGGGTGACTCTTTACTGAGTGACAAGCCAAATGGTTTCTTATGCACCAGGAAACCATTTACTACACTGGGTGGTAACCATATAACCAAATTTTGGCGCCTGGTGGTTTAGTGGGTAATTATTGCGCTCCAGTCGGATTGAGCCGGTGAAGGTTTATATCCAAGGGATGGTTGGGGTTGATTGCTCATGTAATGCCACTCAGGGATGAGTGAGGCTGGTCACTCTCATCTTAAATGTCGGGACCAACTGCCTAGCCCCGGGCTCCTATGCTCCTCATGGGGCAATGTAGGATTGGATGATAGATGGACCACCAAGCGCCAAAATTTGGTTATATGGTTACCACCCAGCATAGTAAATGGTTTCCTGGTGTACAGGAAACCATTTTGATTGTCACTCAGTGTAGAGCCACCCATAGGCAGAAGGAAGAGGAAAGAATGAAGAAATGAAAGACAGAAGAGGGAGTGTAAAGTCACCCGTATGCAGAAGGACGAGGAAAGAATGAAGGAAAGAAAGACAGAAGAAGATGGAAGGAAAGAAGGATGGAGGAGAGGACAGGGCAGACACCTGGGAGCAGCACTACATTGAGTGAGTGGATGGGGAGCGCCCCCACCTACCACAAATGTATATATATATATATATATATATATATATACCGGTCTATACTGTATATATATATATATATATATATATATATATATATATATATATACAGGGTGTAATGCAACGTATGACAAAAACTTGCACCAATGATCTATCATGCAATTCTGAGTATATTTTGTTCTATAACATACACTCTCTCTGACTCCAGTTCAGTACCCAGCACTTGGCTGTTTAAGTTTGAAAGTTTAGTGGCTGCATAGGTGCCATTGGGTGAGAGCTTCGCAGGGCGACGGGAGACGAGTATTATTAGCTTATACTGTACTGTACATAAAAATCCCATATCCTATCAGTGCAAACGAGTTTTGAGAAGAAACCTTACGAAGACTATTGATTCTTTAACATCGTCATGCATTCCTGCAATTCTTTTGCACAAATCGACTGTAAATTAAGGATTAAATTCAGATTTTATGGCTTCAGGGAGAGTAAGGAGAGAGGAGAGGGGCTGGTGTGTTGTTGCCAGTTATGTAATGTTTAGTTTATAGGATGTTGCTACAAGCATTATCATAACACCCACAGCTCATTCAATGGAAAAGCATTACTGTAATGAGTGACTAGCATTCCTTTAAGTCTGGAGTAATATTATTATTCATTACAATTTTTTTTCTGCAAGTAAACGTGGCACCATTACTTTCATATGATGTTGATGTGAGAACAGTGACACAGGATTGCCAATGTAACGACTATGCAGCTAGATCTATTTTTTGCTTCTACCTAGTGGTGCTATTTAACATCTGGGAACATGATATCTAGCTACGTTCTGGATATTTTTGCCATTTTTAGATGATACTCTAGAGATTCAATCGTATTTTCTAGTGATGTTTTGCAGTGTTTACTATCTAGCGACATTCTAGCAAGTTTTCAGGACTAAACTAGCGAGATCGATTATAAGGACTTGACAACCCTGCGTCCACTGTCATTTGAACGGGAAAATTTGCAGGCGAGGCACACACTTTAGATACTATTCTCCGAGTTCAGCTGTTCACTGGGTTCAGCTTCACTTGTTCATGAAACTGCATGCCACGTACGTACAGCAATGAAGAATATGCAGATATCGTCTATTTTTACGGATTCTGCGATGGTAATGCCAGTGTTGGAGAGAGGAATACAGGTGGAGATACCCAATCGCTCCACGTTTGCTTCCAGCGGAAAAATTGTTATATATAATATTCTTCATAACTTAAAGTGAGGCTAATCTCCCTTTACAATAACGTTTTTCCATTGAATGAGCTGTGGGTGCTACGATAATGCTCGTAGCAACATCCTATAAACTAAACATTCCATAACTGGCAACAACACACCAGCCCCTCTCCTCCATACCTACTCTCTCTCAAGCCCATAAAATTTGAATGTAATCCTTAATTTACAGTCGATTTGTGCAAAAAAATTGCAGGAATGCATGACGATGTTAAAGAATCAATAGACTTCGTCGAGTTTCTTCTGAAAACTCGTTTGTACTGATAGGATATGGGATTTTTATGTACAGTACAGTATAAGCTAATAATACTCGGCTCCCGTCGCCCTGCGAAGCTCTTACCCAATGGCACCTATGGAGCCACTAAACTTTCACACAAACACCCAAGTGCTGGGTACTGAATTGGGGTCAGAGAGAGTATATGTTATAGAACAAAATATACTTAGAATTGCATGATAGATCATTAGTGCAAGTTTTTGTCATACGTCGCGTTACACCCGGTATATATATATATATATATATATATATATATATATATATATATATATATATATTTATTTATATATATATATATAGTTTTTTTTTTTTCTATATATACTCTTCTCCATCCTTCTTTCCTGCCATCTTTTTCTGTTTTTCCTTCATTCTTTCCTTGTCCTTCTGCCTATGGGTGACTTTACACTCCCTCTTCTGTCTTTCTTTCTTTCATTCTTTCCTCTTCCTTCTGCCTGTGGGTGACTCTACACTGAGTGACAAGCCAAATGGTTTCCTGTACACCAGGAAACCATTTACAATGCTGGGTGGTAACCTTATAACCAAATTTCAGCGCTTGGTGGTTTAGTGGGTAATTATTGTGCTCCAATTGGATTGAGCCGGTGAAGGTTTATATCCAAGGAGTGGTTGGGGTTGATTGCCCATATAATGCCACTCAGGGATGAGTGGGGCTGGTCAGTCTCATCTTAAATGTTGGGACCAACTGCTTAACCCTGGGCTCCTACGCTCCTCATGGGGTAATGTAGGTTTGGATGATGGATAGATGGATATATACAGTATATATATATATATATATATATATATATATATATATATATATATATACCATATACATACACAGTAATCCCTCCAAGACCCGTTGTAATAGGGCCAAAGGCATGTCTGGGACTTGGTCAAGACCCTGTTCACACAAATGAGGGACAGAAACCACGAAATAAGTGAAAAGGAACCAGAGAATGAGAAATTAGAAGTGAGTATGGAAAATATTTAGCAGTGTACAAGGTACTTACGACACCTCTGTGACCGTCGCGAAGATTAACCCACCTCCTCTCAGGCTCTGACAGTGGTGAAGGTGCACTTACTCGTTTGCACTCTGAGGTCTAATTTTGTAACACTGCACATTCTGTTCTTACTTGCGCTGCACTTGAAACTCGCCATTGTTGCACTCTGCACTTAATCCTTTGCACTCTGAATTCTAATTGCTTAACATTACACATTATTTTCTTACTTGTGCTGCACTTGAAACACTCAATTGTTGCACTCTGCACTTAATCCTTTGCACTCTGAATTCTAATTTCTTGATACTGCACATTCTGTTCGTAACACTGGACAACACTGTAAAATCTCATGTGGTCTTGTGGCGAGTTTTTTGCTGTTTATTCACTGTCAGAGTCAGAGTGCAGGTGGCCAAGGGGCGTGTCACTTGGACGTGGTGATGGACTGCCCACTGCAAATGACTCTAAAGATAGCTGCAAACTCACGTCCAGTGGCAACTCCACTGTGGCCGATGTGCTGGGCTGTGGCTTGGAGGTGGAAGGCATGTCTTGGAGAGGCAGTGGTGTGGAGCCAGGGCTGGACACAACGGGGGTCACGGACCTGAAGAAAGTGTCGATGACTGATTGACATAAGGAACGGTGATTCTGGTGATTGATGATGTGCTTCCTAAAAGAGCGCACTTCCTCCACAAGTCCCAGGGGCCCCATCTCCCTGTCGCAGTCCAGGTGTTCAAGGTAGTCTGGAACAAACTCAATGTGCTCCCGGAGTGCGCTCAGCTTGGGGATGGCTGGAGTAGTGGCATACTGAGAGGAGTCCACATCATCCTTGCTGTCATTGTCGGAATCTTCCAGCTGGGTTCTTGTACCTGCAACTGAAGATGCGATCTTGATATCAGACATGATCTGATACCCAGGATCGCCCTCGTCGTCATCCAACCTCATGCACTTTGTCCATATCCACCTCATTGCCAGCCGCACGAAGATGCGTGTGGAAGTCATCCACGTCAAAACCTAGAAAGTCGTGCACCACATCGGCTCCAAGAAGCAGACAAGACCAACCACTTTCCAGAGTCTTGACAGGGACTTCCCTCCATGCACTGGCCAAATTGTAGATGGCTGACGAGGTTGTAACAGTGAAGGTTTTCCACAGTCCCCTGGCCTCGCATGTCCCGTCTCTCCCTGCACTAGTCCTCGTCCTCAAGAACAACCATCACCTCATCCAGGAACTTCCATTGGTACAGCCTCTTCGTAGCCATGATCACTCTTTGGTCCATTGGTTGGATGAAAGCAGCAGTATTAGGCAGCAAAAACAAACACCTAATGCAGCCATTCTCAGCCACCAACTCCTTGTCGGATGGATGCGCAGATTCATTGACCAGAAGAAGACGAGCCTTTACCTGGTTGCGTGGTATTCCCAGTTTCTTCGTCTGATAATGGATGACCTCCTTGACGAAGTGTTGGTGAAACCACTCTTTTAAGATCTTGGCTGTGAACCAAGCCTTCACAGAGTGGTACCAAACGACAGGAAGGACATCCATTAACCCACGAAGGTACCGAGGCTGCTTTGCGCGGCCAATAATAATGGGCGTGAGCCGGTGCATGCCATTAGCATTGGCACAACACAAAGCAGATATCCGTTGCTTGGAGAGCTTGCGTCCAGGTACATGCTTCTCTGTCTCCTCTTCTAGGGTGTTCGTTGGCAGCGAACGATAGACTAGACCAGTTTCTTCAGCATTGTAAACTTGACCGAGAGTGAGGCCCTCCTTGTTGATCAAGCCTTCTGCCGAAACTCTTTTACTCCCTCCTCGTTGGCATCCAAAGCTTCACCATGGGCCTTACGGTTGGTAAGTCCGTGTCGTAACTTGAAAGCGAAGAGCCAACCTTCGGGTGCCTTGAAGTCTGGGATGTCGTGTAACCTTGCAAACTTCTCAGCAGCAGCCTTCAGCTCCGTACAACGCACCAGCACACCAGCAGCACGCTGTTGACGATTCCAAATCAGCGTGGAGCGGTCGACTTCTGCAAACCTGGGTGGGTACATAATCTTCCTCTGCACGTTGCGTTTGGTCTTCAGTGCAAAGTCTGCCATGTACTGGGTTACCCATAGGCAGAAGAAAGAGATAAGAGTGAAGGAAAGAAAGAAAGAAGAGGGAGGATGGAAGAGAGGAAAGGGCAGACACCCAAAACAGTACTACATCAGTTGAGTGGGTGGTTAGTGCCCCCACCTACCACTTCTGTGTATATCTATATATATATATATATATATATATATATATATATATATAGGGTGTAACATGATAAGCAACGTTGGGTCTGGTTAGTACTTGGATGGGTGACCGCCTGGGAACACCAGATGCTGTTGGCATCCCTACGTGTCAAGTGGGGTTGGTGGAGGATTAGTGCCCCTCCCTGTAAAACAATTAACTCTAAGCCCTTGGCCCCCCCGTTTGGGATACATGGCGTCTGGCAATGAATGAATGAAACATGATTTATGACAAAAAAACTAACACCAATGATCGTGTCATGCAGTTTTGAGTATATTTTGTTCTATAACGTATACTCTCTGCGACCCCAGTTCAGTACCCAGCATTCGGCTGTTTAATTGTGAAGTTTCGCGGCTGGCATGTGCCACAGGGTGAGATCGTCGCAGGACGATGGGAGACGAGTATTATTAGCGTATACTGTACTGTACATAAAAATCCCATATCCTATCAGTACAAACGAGTTTTAAGAAGAAACTTTACATAGTCTATTGATTCTTTAACATCGTCATGCATTCCTGCAAGTCTTTTGCGCAAATCAACTGTAAATTAAGGATTAAATTCAAATTTTATGAATTACGAGGAAGCAGGGAGGGAGGCGAGGGGCTGGTGTGTTGTTGCTAGTTATGTAATCTTTAGTTTGTAGGATATTGCTACCAGCATTATCATAACACCCACAGCTCATTCAATGGAAAAACATTATTGTAATGAGTGACTAGCTTCCCTTTAAGTCAGGAGTAATATTATTATCCATTACAATTTTTTTGCTGCAAGTAAACGTGGCACCATTACTTTCATATGATGTTGATGTGAGAACAGTGACACAGGATTGCCAATGGAACAACTGTGCAGCTAGACCTATTTTTTGCTTCTACCTAGTGGCACTATTTAACATCTGGCAACATATCTAGCTACCTTCTGGATATTTTTGCCATTTTTAGGTGATATTCTAGAGATTTAATAGTATTTTCTAGTGATGTTTTGCAGTGTTTACTATCTAGTGACATTCTAGCAAGTTTTCAGGACTAAACTGGCGAGACTGATTATAAGGACTTGGCAACCCTGCATCCACTGTCATTTGAACAAGAAAATTTTCAGGCAAGGCACACACTTCAAAAATTGTTCTTCGTTCAGCTGTTCACTGGGTTCAGCTTCACTTGTTCATGAAACAGCATGCCACGTACGTACAGCAATGAATAATATGCAGATATCGTCTATTTTTACAGATTCTGCGATGGTAATGCCAGTGCTGCAGAGAGGAATACATCTGGAGATACCCAATCGCTCCACGTTTACTTGCAGCAGAAAAATTGTTATAAATAATATTCTTCCTCTCTTAAGTGAGGCTAATCTCCCTTTACAATAATGTTTTTCCATTGAATGAGCTGTGGGTGTTATGATAATGCTGGTTGCAATATCCTATAAACTAAAGATTACATAACTGGCAACAACACACCAGCCCCTCTCCTCCCTCTCTACTCCCTCACAAGCCATAAAATTTGAATTTAATCCTTAATTTACAGTCGATTTGTGCAAAAGACTTGTAGGAATGCATGATGGTGTTAAAGAATCAATAAACTACGTAAAGTTTCTTCTTAAAACGTGTTTGTACTGATAGGATATGGGATTTTTATGTACAGTACAGTATAAGCTAATAATACTCATCTCCCGTTGCCCTGCGAAGCTCTCACCCAATGGCACATGCCAGCCACGAAACTTTACAATTAAACAGCCGAATGCTGGGTACTGAACTGGGGCCGCTGAGAGTTTATGTTATAGAACAAAATATATTCAAAATTGCATGATAGATCTTTGGTGTAAGTTTTTGTCATACGTCGCATTACACCCTGTATATATATATATATATATATATATATATATGTATGTATGTATGTATGTACACACACACACGCACTTTTTTTTTTTATGCTAGGAAGAAGGAACCAAAGACCAGGAATGTATTTTAAAGTATCACATTTTCATACAACTGATGGGGATGTATTCCAGAATTTCACATTTTCATACATCTGGTATTGTAATATGAAATTGGTAAATCAGTTCTGTTAGTAGCAGTTGAAGTTTAATAAGCATCTTTTTGCAATTTGCTGTAGACTTTATTAAAAGAAAAATTGGCAACATATGACAAGGACTTGATATGTTGTACAGTACAATCCCTGCTATCCGGTATCCAGACAAACGGAACACTCAGAAAAACGAGAAAATTCAAGTGCTGGTAAAAACGTCAGTAAGTTATAACTGTGCGCCATTTTGAATGGACCGCCAAACCGCCGTTTTATCGTGTCACGCGAGGCTGGGTGAAGTCGGACTAAGCGAGGTGAAGGCATTTCTGGCTAATGTAAATCCCTAGTAAATCCTCTTAACCAGCCCTCCTCCTCCCTCTTTCCCCTACTTGAATTCAGTCATCCTCCACACCCTCCACAATTTCCACAAATCACCAGTCTGCTTTTTACCACCAGACAGTAAACAAGCTCTCTTGCTGTTGTGTTGCTCTGATGGACAGTAATTTCAACATTCCAAAATGCCTAAAGAGCAAACTAAACGTAAGCGTGTCGTGCCTACCTTGAAACAGAAGCTGGACATATGCAATAGACTTGAAAAAGGCAAACATTATAAAACACTGATGACCGAATATAATGTAGGAAATCCAGCGATTTATATAAAGACCCAAGCATCCAAGCTCAATGAATTTTTCATGAAAAGCGAGACAAGTAAGTCCATTGAAAAAAGGCATACTCTTCATCGTTCAAGTGGTTTTGCTTAGAAAGATCTAGGGGAGCACCTATTTCTGGTCCTCTTATCGAAGAAAAAGCAAGAGAGTTTCACAATAAAATGAATACAGAAGTCGAATGTGATTTCAGTGTTGGATGGTTAAATCGTTTCAAAGACAGACGTGAAATTTGTAAGCCAGACATTTCGGGAGAGAGCAAATCAGCAAACGCCGGTGTTTTTCTTCCTAACAGACCGACTCTAACTTGCACCACATAAATTCATCTTAGAACGCATGTGTGCTGGCAGAGATGAAAAAAAAAAAAAATGTTAATAGGAATGAAGGTTTACTTTGTTGGAAGAAAAAAATATATATATGCTTGCACTTCATAAGTACATCATGTATTTTATTTTGTGCAAAACAGCTGATTGGCGGCAGATGAAGGGTGGAATGATGGAGGTCAGTCGGGGCCGGGACCGTAAACAAAGCTTGTGTGGGGGCACAGGTGTGATAATTCTACAGTGCAGTCTTAACATCAGTTCACCAATAAATGTTCAAGATTTTATTTCTTGATTTTTCCACTTTTATGAGTACAGTACATACAACGAATACTTCGGTAGTTAACAGAATGGTGCAAAACAGTGGCGGAATGGTGGCGGTCAGTTGGGGCCGGGATCGTAAACAAAGCTGATGTGGGGGCACAGGTGTCGTGATAATTTACCAATAAATATTCAGGATTTTATTTCTTTAGTTTTCCACATGAGTACAGTACATACAAGAAATTATTCGGTAGATAACAAAATGGACTTGTGCATTTTGCAGTACCGGTACTGCAAGGCATTGCATGCACGTGCATTATGACCATGGTGTGTATTTACGAGGCAATTTTTCAGGTGGAATCTCTTAGTGTGCCCCCTGATGTGAGTGGTGAGTACCTGAATTGTATTTACTGCTGTGATAATGATCGCCTTTGTATAGATTTGAATATCAGAACTACGGGAAAAATCTGTAACCGGGAAGGTGAATTCCCCAAGCCGCCTGGTTAACTGGGATTGTACTGTATATAGTTCTTTTTCTGTTGGTAGTTTCTTGCCTGGTGAGATAGTGGTTTGTATGGTAGGTTGGTAGGCTGCAAAGTACGATACATATATTCATACTTATAGTTGTTTTTCTCTTCCAGTGATGCACGTTTTAGTAGGAAGAAAATCGTCCTGTTTACAGATTTCAGTGGAGAGTTTAGTGATGACCATACCACAGCTATCATCTCTGGTCTCAAGAATCACGGAGTTGAGCTGATTGTCCTGTGAGTGTCACATACAGTATTTGTTTTTCTGCTTGTTTTATGCTGCATTGGAAAGCTGAAGTATGATAACCAGTTTGAGTTTTGTAATTGCCCATTTTTAGTCATCATTTACATCATGATCCTAACTCCCCCCTCCCCCCAAGAATGGGGTGAACTGGCATTGAGAAACAAAGAAAGAGCAAAAGTAAGAGAACTGTCAACAGCATCCCCAGTAAAATGTGCCAGATATTCATTCACACATATTGCAACTCCCTAGAAACCTGGCTCCACATCACAAATGCAACTCTCCACTACATAGTCAATCAGTTATATATAAAATGTAGGTGTGGGCACTCACCATCCACTCACTCGATGTAGTGCTGCTTTGGGTGTCTGCCCTTACCTCTCTTCCTTCCTTCCTCTTCTGTCTTTCTTTCCTTCATTCTTTCCTCTTCAGCCTATGGTTGACTTTACACTCCCTTTTCATCCACTTACTCGAAGTAGTGCTGCTTTGGGTGTCTGTCCTTTCCTCTCTTCCTTCCATCTTCTGTCTTTCTTTCCTTCATTCTTTCCTCGTCCCTCTGCCTATGGTTGACTTTACATTCCCTTTTCTGTCTTTTTTTCCTTCACTATGTCCTCTTCTTTCTGCCTATAAGTGACTCTACACTGAGTGACAAGGCAAATGATTTCTTGTACACCAGGAAACTATATGCTACGCTGGGTGGTAACCATATAACCAAATTATGGTGCATGGTGGTTTAGTGGGTAATTAAGGCACTCCAATCAGATTGAGCCTGTGTAGGCTTATCTTCAAGGGGTGGTTGAGCTTTTATTGCTCACTTGATGCCACTCAGGGATGAGTGAGGCTGGTCACCCTCATCTTAAATGTCAGATCTAACTTGCCTAGCTCTGGGGTCCTATGCTCCTCATGGGGCAACATATGATTGGATGATGGATGAATGGATGGATTTTTCCATATATACATCATCCAGCCAGCTCAGTCCTGTGTAGGTCCAAGCCTTATCAGGCTCCATATGACATTGTCTTACATACTCATTAATTTTACCTTATCCATCCACCTTCTCAGTCTTATGTTCCTCCTCCCTTCTTCAACCTCACTCACATACTGCATATCCATTTTGTCACCCTGTCTGCATGAAGTTTTTAACATATGGTTTGGCTGCCATGAAAATAGTAAGCATTCAGATTCAGTCATCCTTACCCAGTGTAATTCTACAGAGGCCCAGATGTCCTAGATGAAGATGATGACTCTCCTACAAAAAATGGAGAACACTTTGACAGACCTGGTCCCTCTAATGGGGTGAATGAGATGGTTTTGAAAAAGTCACCCCAGAACTGGAATGGAAAGCCCAAATCCCCAGTACAACTAGCAGGAGAAGCACTGGCCACTAGGATTATTCATGAGGTACGGTAGTTCGGAAGCTACGTTCAGTGGTTGATGCTTTTTTGCTTGTATGTTTTGTGGTCGATGCATTTTCCATATCTGTTATTGATTATGCTGTAGTTAGTGGAAATAAAATCAAAACCATCCTTTCTAAGACTTGAAAAGCAGGCTCAGGATGTGTTAAGAAAAAAATAAAAATAATAAGAATTGCCTGAATTCACCTGTGGTAATAAAACCACTTACCATATACAGGTATACCCCAGTTTAATGGCACAGTTGGTTAGGTAAAAACCCATTGTTAGGTGGGGTATTGTATATTGGGGTAGATTTAACACGTCATGGGATGTGTTTTTCTCCCTTGGGTTTCCCCCACAACCGAGTCCAAAACCCACCCAGATAAGCCCAAAAACAAGTTTAAAGCCAATCTAAATGGCCTAACAGCAGTCAAAGAAGCTAACCTAAGTTTAACATCCGTAAATAACTCAGTAAAACCATAAAATAAAATATGAAAATCGTTTAATATATGTCAGGAAAAATCAAGCTTAGTCAACTGTACCCCAAAATGACAATGTTCACCACACCAGTGGCTAAAACACACTAATCCAAGTCTAAAACTGTTTATAAATCAACCTAAACACACAATTTTAGTCTAAAATATCATCAAAATTGGTAAAAAATTATTCAAAATCCATCATTAAGCTGGGGTTTGGCCATCGTTAGGCGGAGTATGGTGGTATTTCTACCCCTAACGTTAAGCTGGAGTAACTTACATCAAGGTATTTGTGTGTGTGTGTGTGTGTATATATATATATATATATATATATATACATATTTGTATAGGTGGATATTTATATATATACCTGTACATGTTTAAGGGTTAATGGGCATCTAAGTGAATGATTCACGATCAATGTGGGCGTGTGATAAGGTTGTGTGATGTCCCCATGGTTGTTCAGTGTATACTATGGATGGAGTGATGAGAGAAGTAAAAACACGAGTAATGGAGAGAGGGATGGCGTTGGTAATGAATGGTGATGGATGGAATATCTAAAATTTGTTGTATGCTGATGATGCAGTACTGCTTGCAAGTACCGAACAAAAACTCGGTAGGCTAGTGCAGAGTTTTGCTGATGTCTGTAAGCGTCGTGCCTTGAGAGTAAATGTAGAAAAGAGTAAAGTGATGGTTATTGAGAGAGAAGGTGACTCCCAGTGCGATGTTACAGTGAATGGAGTGAGACTGGAATTGGTGAGAGAGTTCAAATACCTAGGTACAGTGGTAGAAAAGAGAAGAAAATGTGCAAAAGAAGTTGAGAGAAGAGTGACACAAGGAAGAAATGTAGCTGGTGCAATGAAGGCCTTGATAAGAAACAGAGGCTTGAGTGTTGCAGCTGCACGAGGCTTACATGAAAGAGTGTTAGTGCCAACTTTAACATGTGGATGTGAGACTATGGTGTGGCATGAAAATGAAAAGTCAAGAGTAAGAGCAGTGGAGATAGGACTACTGAGGAATGTATGTGGAGTACAGAGGGTAGATATTATACGAAATAATCCCATCTACGTGCTGTCGATCAAGTCACGCCAACCAATTCACTAATTTCCTTCGGTTGGTGCCCTGCCTCCTTTAGAGCAATGATCTGTGATATGATTTCACTCGTTAGTTCACGGTTAGGTGCCATAACAAAGTGGCGAAAGCCAAAACACTGCAGGACACTCGGTAAAAAATGGCGCAAGAAGAGAGGGAGACGCGGCGGAGTTCCTCTCTCTCATGCAGCCTGTAGGCAACTGAGGTGGGAACCAACCAGCGCGTAGGAAGGCCTCAGGCTACTGTGACATCATGCTAGCGCCGCAAACATCTGGCTTAGTTTTTACTACCAAAAACGGTTGATTCTTTTTTGGCCATAAGTATTGTGCGCCCTGCCATAGGCGCTCGATACTTCTGACGAGCGCTATATATATATATATATATATATATATATGTACGGTATATACTCCCGAGGGGAATGGGAATGCTGGTGATAGGGAGAGCTGGAGCTCCTGTTTCACTAGCTATCTAACCATCCCCCTTTGCTGACCTTTTCAGTGTGACAGTAACATGGAGAGTAGACCAGCATACTCTCCCAAACATTTCCTCTAACTATCTATGCACTACACCACATGCACTTTACATTTCACACAACGTATCCCACTACGTTACAGGGGTTGGCGCCAGCAAGGGCATGCGGCCAGAAAACTTTGCCCCCGCTACCTAGTGGCGGACTTCTGGGGGGAGGCGTGGCAGGGGTTCCGCTGGCATAGATCATGGGTCCAGGGCGAGATGTGGCTCGGGCCTGTGCTAGAGGGTACAGGGCATTGCGGTTCCCAGGCTGCCGCTTCCGCCCAATAGAGAGGGACCCGAACCTGGGAGTAGCGCCCCAGGAGGCTGCCCTATCAGTGGGTGTCTAATGGCGGGATAGTTGCAGTGCCAAGACGCGCTTGGAGGGTGTCCCTGCAGCTGTCCTGGCAGGGTGCCCTGAGGCCACTACCACAGCCACTGGTAAGCTGGTGGGCTAGGGGTCCCAGATCCATTGCCTGGACCTGGGATTGTGCGAGGAGTGGAACCTGTGCTGTGTCTGTCCCCATTTATTAATACTGAAGATAACAAAACAAAAAAGGTTTCAAAGCAAGCCTGAGGACAGTAAATCACCCATGGGGATGAGGGTGGGTTCATGGAATGTGGGAAGTTTGAGGGGAAGAGCAGGGGAAGTCGTTGAGGCATTCAGTAGGAGGTGGGTGGACGTGGCGTGTTTGCAGGAAGTCCGGTACAGGGGTGGATCAGCCAGAAAGATTGTTGGGAAGGACTGTTGCTATAAGTTGTTTTGGCAGGGGGGGACAGACGGTTATGGAGGTGTTGGTGTGATGGTTGCGGAGAAATGGGTGGAATATGTTATGAATGTTTTGAGAATAAGCGATGGGATATTGGTAGTGAAAATTTTGTTGGGAAGAAAGATAGCTGTGATTATATCGGCATATGCTCCACAGACAGGATTGGATGAATCAGAGAAAGATAGATTTTGGGATGATTTAATACGTGTAGTGGGTTGTATGCGGGATGATGAGATAGTGATTTTGGGAGGGGACTTATATGGTCATGTAGGTGAAGCAGCTCAAGGTTATGAAGGAGTGCATGGGGGATGTGCATATGGTCTAAGGAATGCAGAAGGGGAAAGGATACTCGAGTTTGGGGAGGCAACGGACGTGATTGTGTGCAACACAAAATTTAGGAAAAGAGACAGTAGGTTAATTACGTATGAGTCTGGGGGAAATAGCAGTCAGATAGATTATTTTCTGGTTAGGAGGGCCGATAGGAGGTTAGTGAGGGATGTTAAAGTTATAGGAAGTGAGGAGTGTGTGCAGCAGCACAAACTATTGATTTGTGATATGGTGCTTAAAGAACAAGTGATGAAAAAGAGGACTTATGTACCTAGGAGGAAAATATGGAAGCTGAAAAACCAAGTAGTAAGGAGATGCCTTCTATAGCGAGTTGAGGAGAGTGGTGGCTGAACAGGGAGCTGTAGACAGAGGCGTTAATGAACAGTACAGAGCCCTCAAGAACAATTTCTTGAGAGTTACTGATGTAACATGCGGCTGGACAAGAGGACCACCAAGACATAAAGTAACTTGGTGGTGGGATGAGGGTGTAGAAGCTGCAATTAAGTAGAAAAGAAGGCTTTTCCGGGAATGGAAGAAGGGTGGTAGCAAAGAGGAATATTTGGCTGCCAAGCATAGGGCTAGGAGAGAGGTATACAGGGCAAAGTCTGAGTCACAGAGACAATTACTTGATAACCTAAATCATGGGGAAAGGAAAAATATATTTAGGGTGGAGGGTCAGGTGAAGAGGGATAATCGAGATATTACAGGTGAGCAGTGTGTGAAGAATGATGAAGGAAGGGTAGTGGTGAACAGTGAGGATATTAAAGATGCATGGAGAGAGCATTATAACCGGTTGTTGAATGAGGAGTTTGACTGGGACAGGGAAGGTTTGGAGCCAGCAGATCCAGTGTCTTGCCCTTGGCCTTTGATTGATACTGCTACTGTGAGTGAGGCAATAGGCAGGATGAGGGTGGGGAAGGCAGCAGGTGTGTCTGGGTTGACTGCCGAAATGTTGAAGGCCTCAGGCGATATAGGGGTGAGTTTAGTCACTGACCTGATAAATAGGATTATTTATGAGTGTGTTGTCCCAGATGATTGGCTGAAGAGTGTAATTGTAAATGTGTATAAAGGGAAGGGTGATGCCCTGGAAAGAGGAAATTATAGAGGTATAAAGCTTTCAGATCAGATAATGAAGGTAATGGAGAGAGTTATAGAAGGTATGATTAGAGAAAGAGTGAATATTGATGAGATGCACTTTGGGTTTATGCCAGGCAGGGGGACCACTGATGCCATATTCATTGTTCGACAGCTTCAGGAAAAATATATTGGTAGGAGAAGGGATCTTTATTTTGTTTTTGTTGATTTGGAAAAGGCCTTTGACACAGTCCCTAGAGAGATGGTGAAGTGGGCAATGAGAAAGCTTGGCTTGGAGGAGTGGCTGGTTAGGGTGGTTATGGCCATGTATGTGGGTGCTCACACCCAGGTGAGAGTGAATGGAGATTTGAGTGATGAGTTTTCCGTGAATGTTGGTGTGCATCAGGGGTCAGTCTTGAGTCCCATGTTGTTTATCATGGTACTTGAAGCCCTTTCACGTGACTTTAGAAACGGACTCCCGTGGGAGTTGTTGTATGCTGATGATTTGGTGTTGATTGCAGAGAATGAAAGGGAGGTGGAGGAAAGGTTTAGGAAGTGGAGAGATGGTATGGGGCAAAAGGGTTTAAGGGTAAATGCAGATAAAACAAAAGTGATGATATCTAGGGTTGGTGGCGGTACTGTCAAAGACGAGGGAGAGTGGCCATGTGCAGTTTGCCACAAGGGCATGGGAAGTAATTCCATCTTGTGCGGTGTGTGTGATAAATGGGTGCATAAGAGATGTAGTGGTATCATAGGTCGACTGCGAGATAATGCTGATTTTATGTGTACTGTGTGCCGGGGTGAGCAGGTGGAGATCGTCAGACGTGAAAGGATTGAACTTGCTGGTGAATCTCTTGAGTATGTGGAAGAGTTTTGTTATTTGGGAGACATGTTGTGTGCTGGAGGTGGGGCTGGAGCTAGCTCTGTGGCTAGGGTGAGAAGTGGTTGGAAGAAGTTCAGGGAGCTCTTGCCTCTCCTGACATTGGGAGGGCTCTCCCTACGTGCTAAGGGGTCTTTGTATGCAGCATGTGTTAGGAGTGTAATGCTGTATGGCAGTGAGATCTGGGCAGTGAAGGAGGAAGACATTCGCCGGCTCAGACGTAGAGAAATGACAATGATTAGGTGGATGTGCAGTGTGTCCCTGCGTCCAAGGCCTGGAGGGGCTGGGTTTACAATGGAAGAGTTGAGAGGTAGCATGGGACTGGAGTGAATTGGTGTTGTGATGAGGAGAGGTAGATTGAGGTGGTTTGGACATGTGGAGAGGATGGGGGATGATAATTGGGTGAGGAAGGTGAGAAGTGTTAATATTGGGGGTGGGGTTACGAGGGGTAGACCGAGAAAGACATGGGACGAGGCCATTAAGTGTGACCTTAGGGTTAAGGGACTGAACAGGGAGGCTGCAATGGATCGTGCAGCGTGGAGAGCCGCCATTAGGTGACCAAGGCCGACACATGCAAGCATGTTGGAGCCTTTAAAAACGAAAACGAAACAAAACGATATACAGTAATCACTCCAATATCCGACGTAATAGAGCCATAGGTAGGTCCGGATATTGGTTCTGTCCGGATATTGGGCCCCAGCTTATGGACTTGTACTTATGGACCCTAACTCAAGAGAAACACCTATACAACTCCCTCTGGACATGCATAGCACCTATTTAAGACCCAAATCACACCAATAAGGCACATAAATGACTGAAATAAATGCAAAAGAAACATAAAATGAGGGTTTAGAAGTAGGTTCATACAATAATAAACATTCTGGTGACTGGCTCCTAGACTAGTACTTATGGACCCTAACCTAGCCTAACTCAGAAAAACACCTTCCTACTGCACATGCATAGCTCCTAACACCCTATTCACATCAATAAAGGACATTAAAGAGTGAAATGAGGTAAGTATAGTATGGAAAAAAGTACAGTATGAAACATTCTTATGTTCGGATAGTGGGGATGTTCGGATATTGGGCGTCCGGATATTAGAGTGATTACTGTATGTATATATATATATATATATATATATATATATATATTTACACATATTTGTGGTAGGTGGGGGCGCTCACCATCCACTCACACTGTGTAGTGCTGCTGTCGGGTGTCTGCCATTTCCTCTCCTCTATCCTTCTTACCTTCCATCCTCTTCTGTCTTCCTTTCCTTGATTCTTTCCTTGTCCTTCTGCCTCTGGGTAAACTTACACTCCCTCCTCTGTCTTTCTTTCCTTCATTCTTTCCTCTTCCTTCTGTCTGTGGGTGACTCTACACTGAGTGACAAGCCAAATGGTTTCCTGTACACCAGGAAACCATTTACTACGCTGGGTGGTAACCATATCCAGATTTTGGTGACTGGTGGTTTAGTTGGTAATTATTGCGTTCCAGTCAGATTGAGCTGGTGAAGGTTTATATGCAAGGGGTGGTTGGGGTTGATTGCTCATGTAATGCCACTTAGGGATGAGTGAGGTTGGTCACTCTCATCTTAAATGTCGGGACCAACTGCCTAACCCCGGGCTCCTACGCTCCTCATGGGGTAATGTAGGATTGGATGATGGATGGATGGATTTACACAGTCACTACTCGTTATATGATGGGGTTACATCAGGTCTTACCTTAATGTATAATGATTTTATCGTAAATCGGGGGATTGAAACACATTATAAAAGGGGGGTTACGTCAACTCAGCTTCCCAAAGTCACCTACCCAAGACTGAAACATAAATGACAACCCACTTTAATTCCTTCCTGTGTCAGTTCAAGTCATCTCCAAGTCGTCCACCATGAGGCTGGGGGACAGCTAGTGCTTACAGGTACTGGTGGTCAGCTTCTGAGTCAGACAGGAACAGGTTAGGGGGAGGGGAATCTGGCTGAGTGCTGACTGGTGAGGTTGGTGAGGCAGTCGAGCAGCTGGTGGATAGTCTGGGAGAGATGGTGGTGGGGATTCCAGTGGCAGCTGGCTTGAAGAAGGCGGTGATGCTGGTCTGTGAGGCTTGCCTCTGACGTCGGTCAAGGAGCTCACGATACACCTATAATGCCTGATTGACCTGGTAACGGGCATGGGAACTCCTGGTGGAAACCGGGTCACATTCTCCCCTTTGCTCAATAAACTTGTCAGGGCCATTAACCCTTATCCGCCGGTTGATGTGTATGCATGACAGGATTGAGCGCGTGGAGGGCCGCCGGTTGCCTTGCTATACCGCACTCACCTTCCCGCCACTGATTGAGTACACTACCGTTTTCTATGATACCTACGGGGTAGGTAGGACCCACAGGTACCCTGCGGCTGTGCGATCCAGTCTGTACTCGGCAGTGGTAGCGTGAGGAGCCATTGCGTCTTCCTCTACATCATCCGATTCCGCTCCACTGCGTGAAGGGCCGATCGCCTTATCGACCCCTGCTAAAGTCATGCCCTCTGTGCCAGGAAAAGGGCTTAGTGATAGTGCCATAGAACGTGCCCTAGATGAAACTGTGTCCTCTAGGACATTTAGTGAAAGTACGTCGTCTGAGGGTAAAGAGAGCTACCACGTGGAGAGCGAGCTCTCTCGCTCTCTGATGCCAGAGAGGGCTCTCCGACTCCTACAGGAGGAAGGGAGAGCCTACGACAGCGATGCTTTTGCTAATGAGGAGGCGGTAGATGACCCAGGATATCAGGAAAGTGGCCGTGGACCTGGCGGACATCTGCGAAAAAAACGCCGCAGAGCCATTTCCCCCACACTCTCCCCGCCTGCTCGCCGACGTATCTTCCTCCACCGCTCCCCCACACCTCAGCCTACCACTTCAAGGGCCGAATCACCTCAACCCGGCCCTTCAGGAGTTGTGTTACCTAGATGGGAGCCACGTGGTGATACGCAGCGCCGAGCGTCTTCAAAGGAAAGTTCCGCATCAGGTGAGTCATCACCCGCATACTCCCACACCTCTCCCTCTCCCTTTCCCTCTCCCCCTCCCTCTCCTCCCCTCCCCCCTGCCCGTGGCCATGCACGAGTGATTGCAAAAGGTAGTGCAACTGCCAGACGCCCTGCTCTACCACGTGTGGGTAGAGTGGATACTTTTGTGTGGGAGGATGGTGCCGGCTTTGAGCCGTCTGTGCTGGCATTTGATGAGGAGGGTGCAGGTGTGCAGGAGGATGCACTTCCCCCCAGGCCTTGGACTCTTAGTAGTCTATTCAAGGCAATTTTCATGACTGCAATTATGCAGTACCTGGTGGATGAAATAAATTTCCACCAGGCCATGTGTGTGCGTTGGCTGGACTTACCTGCTAGTGAGAGCACGCACATGTGTGAATGGATACCTGTGGAGGTGGGGGAGATGTTTGTGTGGCTCGCCCTGACCATGCTGATGGCGCACGTAAAAAAACATGTGCTTCACGATTATTGGTCGGTGGATGAACTCGTTGGCACACCTGTCTTCGGAAAGTACATGGCCCGTGATAGGTACCTGGCAATCCTAAGGTTTCTACATTTCAATAGAAATTACGGGCCTGCACCGAACGACAGGTTATGGAAAATAAGACCAATCCTGACAATGCTGAAAGAGTCATTCTCCAGGGTTTTCCGTCCGTTCCAGAAAGTGGTTATTGACGAGTTGCTGGTGTTATTCAGGGGCAGGCTTGCATTTATTCAGTATGTGTCATCAAAGTGTCACAGATTTGGCCTGAAATTCTTTGTGCTTTGTGACTGTAAAACTGGATATGTGCTGGATGTACTAGTTTACTCGGCGACAGATGTTGATATACCTAGCGATGATCCTCATGGATTCTCGGCATCAGTAGTGAAAGTGCTGATGGAAAGGTATTTCAACAGGCACCACATTCTGTACACCGATAATTATTACACAGCCCTGGCATTGACAAAGTATTTGTCAATTGGTACTGGGTCCGGTGGAACTGTTAGGGCCAACAGAAAGAATTTCCCCGAATTTCCTGCAAATACTGAGAAAGGAGCCCTTCTGATAAAGAAATGTGGGAACATGTTAGCCCTTCTCTGGCATGATAAGGGACGGGTTAACATGTTGTGTACAGTTCATAAGGGTGTGATGGAGGAAACTGGTAAAACAGACTACAGGACCAGGGAACCCGTGGTAAAGCCAGATGCAATCAGTGATTACAATATCAACATGCAGCTGGTTGATAAATCGGACATGCAAATTGGTGAGGTAGATTGCCTACTTAAGTCCTGCAGGTGGTACAAGAAGACGTTCTTACACCTTCTTGATATCGCCGTCCTGAACAGTTTCCTACTGTTCAAGGAGCTTGTAAGGAAACCTCTCTCTTTACGAGAGTTTGAGAGAGAGCTTGCATGCGAACTCGTTGAGCAATATTCAACTGGTCAGGTGACAGGTGCTAGGTGGGGGACAGTGGCTCCAGCTGACAGGCTCAGCTGTGCTGAGTATTTCAGTCAGCACAAGATTGTGGAGATAGGGAGAACAGCAGCAGGTCGTCTGGCATACAGGCGGTGCCACGTCTGCCGCACAACCAAACGCCGTCCCCCAGCACAAAAAGAGACCTCGTACAAATGTGCAGAATGCAAGGTCCCTCTATGCCCCATATGCTTCTCAGAGTATCACTCCGAGCGTGAGTACTGAGCAGGTGTGTGGGGGCGTGTAAATAATGTACAGTGATGCACCATTTTTTTTATTTTCATAAATGAGTGAAAAGTGTGATAGTACAGTATAAGTGAAGTATAGTAAGTGCTGAGATGTAAGTTATTTATAATAAGTTCAACAAGTGCAAGTAATTGATTTATAGTAAGTAAAATACAGAAATTGATACTGTGTATTGGATATTGGTTTGAAAATTATTGGAAATACTTTGCTTTTGCCTACGTGTTACCTGAAAGAAAACCATTTGTGAGCGTGCCACAAAGAAAAATACCTGCTTGGCTATACCTAAATTATTTCAATCAGTACTCAGGGAAATTGTGCCAAATATTAGCATCAGTGTATCTGTGATGTAACGTACAAATAATGTTAGTTGTGTGAGACATTTATGTGATTTTCACTATAACCCTGAATAGTACAAAGCAGTATGATTTACAGTACAAATAATTACCTCATACTCTACGATAATGCGTGAAAGAGCAACATCATTTACTTGTCAAAGTGTAATGATGCGTAATGGTGATGTACAGTGCAGTTCAAAGTGCCATAGTAAAGGAGAGATATGATTATTTACGGAAGAAGTGAGAACAGAAAAACGAGGTAAAGGAGGACTAGTACAGAAACACAACAATATATTTCTGTTCCCACACACCTATGGGGCATAGAGGCATTATGGAGCGGGTGGTAAATCCTTGGGTGAGCCACATGAACTGAGTGAGAACTTACTCTCACGGCGGTGAGTAAGAAGCAGTGGGAAAAACGAGTGGAATCTTCCGCATTCCTTCCAAGGATTCAGGGGCAGTGTTACAATCGTCACGCCATGCAGTGCTGCCAACGCTAGCCGTCTGGGCCGAGGCCGCTGCCAGTGGCGCGCGCTCGGAGCTGCGCTCCAAAACATGAAAAACCACTCGTCTTCAACTCATCCTTACTCATCGACGGGACCTCCTGGAGACTCGGGATACCATCATTGGAAAGAGGAAGAGTTGGTGAGTCTTATGAACTTTTATTTGAATCTCTAGGTATTATAGTTTGTCAGATATGAGGTTTTGAAGTAAGGGTATTTTTCCCAAAGTCTCGGAAATCCCCCATAGGGAGGAGTGATCCACGGTGGTTTACACCCCGGCAGCTAAGGGTTAATGAACTGTGTGAGGAAGGTGACTGCCAGTTCGTCCTCTGTCCCATGTGCCCTCTGTTCTTGAATTTGGAGGAGCTCCTCATTGACAGTTCTTGTGAGTGGCTCTGTAGCAGTTCCTCAACATCTTCCTCATCAACTTCATGGAAGCCTGCCCTGTGAGACAGGGACAGAATTTGCCTATGGATATCCTCAACAGTTGAAGCTGGAGTGTCAGCGGCAAAGCCAGGGAAGGAGAAATGCATACACTCAGGCCAAACTTTTTTCCAAGCCGAGTTGAGTGTCTGCGGCATCACCTCCTTTCAAGCCAGCACAATGTTGTCAATGGCTGCCTTGATGTTGTACCCTTTCCAAAAAACCCTCACTGTCACCTTGGCGTCTGTATCTATGGCCCGCACCAATTGCTGCATGGTGAGGCGAAGGCAGCGATCACACCCTGATCCATTGGTTATAAGACAGAGGTGGTGTTGGGCGGTAAAAACATCACTTTGATGTTGTCTGCCCATTCCTGCATGACTGGAGGGTGGCTGGGGGCATTGTCCACCAAGAGGAGGAACCAATTGGCTAAGTTGCAACGGGAGGCATACAACTTCAGTGCCCCCGACAGACTGCCCAAGATGTAATTCTGGCAGAGGCGGGTGGTAAGCCAGGCTTTTGTGTTGGCTTTCCAAATAACCCCCAGCTTTTCCTTGGCAAACCCAGCCAAGGCCCTTGGGTTCTCCCAGTGATACATCATCAGGGGTTTAGCTTTAGGTCTTCCTTAGCAGTAGCCCCAAACAGGAGTGTAACTCTATCCTTTGACGCCTTGAAACCTGGCGCCTTTTTTTCCTCTTGAAAGATGTAGGTCTTCTTTGACATCCTTTTCCAAAATAGCCCGGTTTCATGAAAGTTAATCAACTGCTTGGGGCTATAGCCCCCACTGGTGATTCGCTGTTGCAGTAGGGTGGGGAAACTGGCGGCAGCCTCGACGTCTGCACTTGCTGCCTTGCTGTGCAGGGTCATTCCATTAAGGCCAGCCCGGTTCTTGAAGCGGACAAACCACCCGGGACTGGCCTTAAAACCGTCCTTTGGCTTCTCCACATCGTTCTTCGTCACCGTCTCCCACAGTGAAGGGGCCTTGGTGGTGATGATGGACATTGAGAGTGGTGCCTTTTGTTGGGTCTTGTCCTCCACCCACAGCTGCAGGAGGCATTCCATCTCTTCCATACAGGGATCCCTGACCTTGGTGGTTCTCTTGGCCTCCATTGTGGAAGCAGTCTCACTTGCTGCAAGTACAGCTGCCATATTTTTCAGGACAGTTAAGACGGTCGACAGGGGGAGCTTGAGGGAATTGGCAATCTTGCTGGGGTCTTGGCCATTCCTGTGCATCCTAACAATGTCCAACTTAACATCTAGGGAGAGTGAATACCTCACCCTCTTAGACCTGACATCATCGCCCTCACTCACCTGACACTTCTTACCACCTCCCATAGCACTGTTGCACCCACCTGCACCACCTGTTACACTGTGGCGCTCACCTGCACCACCCATAACACCACCCTTATCACTGGGGCCCATACCTGCACCAACCTTAGCACTGGAGCCTATACCTGTGCCAGCCTTAGCACTGGGGCCCATACCTGCACCAACCTTAGCACGGGAGCCCATACCTGCACCAGCCTTAACACTGGGGCCCATACCTGCTCCAACCATAACACTGGGGCCCATACCTGCACCACCCTTAGCTCTGGGGCCAATACCTGCAGCAATCTTAGCACTGGGGCCCATACCTGCACCAACCTTAGCACAGGGGCCTACACTGGCACTGCCCCTACCACTGGGCACACAAATCCACAGTACAGTATTTCACCTAAAGAAACACTATCACACCAGTACAGGCAGCATTACTCACGTACAGTAGATTGTTGCAACAACACAGTAATCACACTTGCATAATGTTGGCCTGGTGCTACATGATGTTTACTGTAGTACGATGCATGGCTGAGAGGTGACGATAACAGGGGGACACACATGAACGAGTGGAAAAGACAGGGCTTTGAAGGGGTGGCGGGACCTGAACCATAACGATGCACTGCACGCCAGGGCCGCCATCTTGCCTGAGACAAGCAACGGTCACCTTGTGTGTGCCTGGCGCTTCGTACGAAATTTTCTGAGGGCAATGTTGTTATAGCGGGAAATTTATCTTAAACTGGATATTGGGGTGGAACTTTTCTATTATCATTGTAGTGAATTATCGTATATCGAATCAATGTATAACGAGCAGTGACTGTATGCATATATATACCTGTATACATGTGTGTATGTGTGTGTTTTACGTTCCTGACCGAGACTTTTGGATAAAAGTCAGGCACCGTTGCCACTACACCACGGCGTGATAAAAGCTGAGCTGCCTGAATTTTTTGACGAACCAGGTAAATCCATTATGGAAGGATATATTTCAGTCACAACACATTAGGGCCATTGCTCAGCCCCATGCGACTCGGCAAGTGAGAGAGCAGTTTTAATCTATCCCAGCCACAACACGAGTGTCTTTACATTGGTGAGACACATATTACACGCATGTACAAATGTTTTTGTACACTAATTGAACCTAAGACTTCTAGATAAAAGTCAGGCACTGTTACCACTACACGACAGCGTGATAAAAGGTGAGCCACGTGAATTTTTTGACGAACCAGGAACTGAGAGCGAGCAACAGGGGTGTATCACAGATGTAGGGTAAACAAACCAGCCCTACACAGTGGCGCCACCAGGCTATTCTCGCCTGTTTGGCTGGATATTTTTTTGCGAAGCCATAATTTTGAAACAGACACAAGCATTTTATCTGGATAGTAGGAAAAAATTGTACCAATAATCGTTAGGAACAGCCAGATCACAGTGGTAATGGATGGTCCGGGCAATGGCCATCCGAATAATCGAGAGATTACCTTTTAAACGTGGACATGCTTTACATGACATAAATATCATACATGACAGTATTGCCATGCCATATGAACACACTGGTGAGAAAGAAATGTTAGGATCTTCCTTAGCCAGTGAGAATATGGACTGTTATCTGATTATAGAGGTTAACTGCATATTCTTTCTTGCCATATCATTTTCTTCATTTAAAATAGTCCTAAATAAGTTGCTCTCTTCTTAATCTCTAGGTGGATGGGATCATCAACAGCTTTGATGAGGCCATTCCTCAGCTGTTATGCTTCGAGAAACGTTCAACCAACAGTGCTGCATGGAACACAGTTATGGATATCGGCCCTGATTTTAATATTGCCATCACAGGAAAGATTAAGGTTAGTAGCAGTAATGATACCATATAAATTATGTCCAAACTGTCAGGCTTTTAAGGTTGAGCCAGAATCTAAGAGCTTGAATGATATTTTGTTTCATCTATAATCGCTCCAACATATTTGCATTAGTTGGCCTTGGTCACCTAATGGTGGATCTCATCATCATCATCATCGTCTAATCCTGTGTTACCCCATGGGGAGCGTAGGAGCCTGGGGCTAGGCAAGTTGGTCTTGACATTTAAGATGAGAGTGACTAGCCTCACTCACCCCTGAGTGGCATTACGTGTGCTGTTTTGTCTCTGGCAGCCTCCCTATTCCATATACCTGAGGTCACACTCTATTACTTCGTTCCAAGTCTTCTTTGGTATCCCTCTCGCAACTCCACTCCCATCATTTTCACTTCTCACTTTCTGCACCCAGTTGTCATCCCCCATCCTCTCCACATACCCAAACCAACTCAATCTACCCCTCTTCAGACTAGTTGCCTGAAGCATATCCATGCTCAGATCACTCGCCGCTCCATTCAGTCACTCAAAGACAACACAGCTGCATGCATGACATCCTGATATCCACCCTTCTGAATCCTGCCCCCTTCGTGAGGATGGGGTCCACCTGGCCAGGCAGAGATGTGGGCATCATCCAGTCCTCTTGAGTTATCAGAAGAGGCTGGATGACTCCATTGCTGATGTCTGTCCAGGATGCAACACAGCATTCCATACTATTAAGCACATTACGGAGGACTGCATTGCACACAATTGCCTGCAACATCAACACAACATACACTCCTTGAGAGCTCTGTGGGAAAGCCTGGTCTCGGCCATGGCCTTCCTTAGGGTCTCGGGACTGTTCGGCCACACTGCCTATGGAACAACTACTACCCCTCTGCATCACAACAGCAGTATACACCATTTCCATCCATCCTTTCAACTCTTCCATCATAAACCTAGTTCCCCCAGGCCTCGCATTCAAGGATGCACTGCACACCCACTTAATCATTGCCATTCTGTACATTTGAGCCTACAAATGTTTTCTTTTACTGCTCAGGTCTCATTGCCGTACAGCATTACACTCCCAACACATACCACGTACTAAAATCCCTTAGCACAGAGGGGTCAGGAGAGCCAACAGTTCCCTGAACTTTTTCCAGCCACTTCTCACTCTAGCCACAGAGCTATCTCCAGCCCCTCCTCCAGCACATGACATGTCTCCCAAGTAACAGAACTTCCTCACAGTCAAGAAACTCACCAGCAGTATCAATCCCTTCATGTCTGACAGTCTCCACATGCTCACGCAACACACTGCACACATTAAATCATCATTATCTCGCACTCTGCCTCTAATACCACTACATCTCTTATGCACCAACTTATCACAAACACTGCATAAGATGGAATTACTTCCCATGTCCTTGTGGCAAGCCTCACATGGCCACTCTCCCTCTTCTCTGACAGTACCACCACCAACCCTAGATTCCATAACTTTTGTTTTATCTGCATTTACTCTCAAGCCCATGTACCCCATACCATCTCTCCATTTCCTAAATCTCTCCTCTACCTCCCTTTCATTCTCTGAAGTCAATACCAAATACTGTAATTGGCATACATCTCCCACGGGATTGCATCTCTGAAGTCACTTGAAAGGGCTTGAAGCATCATGATAAACAGTAAAGGGCTGAAGACTGACCCTGATGCACACCAGCATTCACAGATAACTCATCACTCAAATCTCCATTCACTCTTACCTGAGTGTGAACACCCACATACATAGCTGTAACCACTCTAACCAGCCGCTCTTCAATCCCAAGGTTTCTCATTGCCCACATCACCACCTCCCCACTGGGGACTTTGTCAAAGGCCTTCTCCAAATCAGCAATAGCAAAGTACAGGTCCTCCCCTACTTACGAATGGGTTTCTTTCCGAGAAACTGCTTATGTCAATTTTTTTGTAAGTAAAACATGCATTCAATACACCTGACCAACTGAACATCATAGCCTAGCCAAGCCTACCTTAAATGTGCTTAGAACACTTACATTAGCCTACAGCTGGGCAAGATCATTAATACAAAGCTTATTTTATAATATAATAAAGTGTTGAATATCTCACATTATTGAATACTGTAATGAGATAGTCAATTACGAAAGTCCAAGTTCACATGTGATGGCTGCCTTCATGCTTGTCAGTTATATTGAGTTTCGTCTCAAGAATAATTGCCTTCCTCTTCTTTTTCTCACCAGTAGCGGGAGAGACATGGGTATTTCTTAGACATGATGGATGCACCAAACACAACATAGATGCAGGGAGGGTATCCAAAAAAAAAAAAAAGCTGGCAACACAGAGCACTGTAGAGGCGGTTGCTTACATTAGCAGGCAGACTAGGAGGTTCCGGCCCGGGACAATTCTCCATCAAGACAATTCCCCGTCATTAGGCTGAGAATCTCAGACATAGATGTTTATTTACACGTAACATGTGTAGGCTATTTGTATCATTTTAATGTACAGGTATACCCTAGTTTATCGATGCAGTTGGTTAGGTAAAAAAACATCATTAGACGGGGTATCGTATATTGGTGTAGATTAACGTAAAATAATGCATTTTTCAGCCTTGGGTTCCCCCCTTCCCCCCCAACCAAGTCCTAAACCCACCCAAATGAGCCCCAAAAAAAAGTTTAAAGGCAGTCTAAAAGGCCTAACAGCTGTAAAAGAAGCTAACCTAAGCCTAACACCTGTAAATAACTCAGTAAAACCAACAAATAAAATCTGAAAATCATGAAATAAAAGTCTGGAAAAAATTAAGCTTAGTAAACCGTACTCCAAAATGACAATGTTCACCCCGCCTATGGATAAAACGCATTTAACATTAGTCTAAAACAGTTTATAAATTAACCAAAACACACAATTTTCAGTCTAAAATACAGTAATCCCTCCAATATCCGACATAATAGAGCCATAGGCAGGTCCGGATATTGGGCCCCAGCTTATGGACTTATACTTATGGACCCTAACTCTGAAAAACACCTATACAACTCCCTCTGCACCTATTTAAGACCCAAATCACACCAATAAGGGACATAAAAGACTGAAATAAATGCAAAAGAACCATAAAATGAGGTTTTAGAAGTGAGTTTATACAATATTAAACATTCTGGGTACTTACAAGTCCCTTGCTCCTGGACTGGTTTGAACCGCCAGTTTGCAGTCCACAGTTAATCCTCTGCACTGTAAATTCTAATTTCTTAACACTGCACAACACTGTAAATTCCTGTGTGTTCTAGTGGCAAGGTATTGCAGTTTATTCACTGTTTATTCACAAAAAACAAGCACCTGTGGCTTGCACTGTTATGAGTATCTGCTCTCCATCGGAGTTAAGCTGTGACTGTTGATGTTGGTGGGGTTACAGAGTTGCCAGATCGCAACAGCCACATTACCAATCTCCTCAACTTTCATTGTCAAATATAACTTTTCATTACCAAATTCGTAAAGCTAGCATATATTCTTCACCAATTATATATACAAGTGGAAATACATGTAATCACTCTCCTTATAACTAACACCATGTTGATTATTTTCACACTATGTAGGGTAGCAGATTAATCAGAGAGAGCAAACAATCCGCCATCTCCATCCTGTGTATCCTCATACATGTGAAAAATCCATTTGGTAATGCATTATTCTAATGCATTACCAAATTGGCCCACACTTGGTAATGAAAAATACCAAATGGCAACCTGGCAGGGGAGGGGGGAGGGGGAGGAAGGAAGGGGTGAAGGGACCATGGTGTAACAGCTGTTCGGCGCCGGGCGGGAATTTCAAATTATGGGAGGGAAAAAAGTCAGATTTTTTTCGAATTTTTTGCGGTTTTTGGCCCATTTTGGGAATATTGGATCCCAGGAGGATTATGTCCGGTTAGTGGGGATGTTCGGATATTGGGCGTTCGGATATTAGAGGGATTACTGTACCATCAAAATTTGTTAAAAAAAATCAAAGCCCATCGTTAAACCGGGGTTTGGTGGGGTATGGTGGTATTTCTACCCCCATCATTAAGCTGGGGTATTGCATCTAAGGGTATCGTATATCGAGGTACACCATATTGATTGTACACTTACAGTTACAGGTCTCCCTTGTTTTACGATTGGTATGCGTTCCTAGATAGGCAATCGTAAACCGAAATATCGTAAAGCGAAATTAAGTTTTAATGGGATAAATAGGGATGCGTTCCTGGACTCGTGTATAAGGAACCTAAGACCCATACAAGTGATCTAATATGCAATAATAATGATGATGTTTTATGTATTGTAGAGTCGTGCTTGTCTCCACAGCTTTCTTAATGTTGACAGCATGCTTTAGAACAGTCGCTACAGTCGACTGTGCAAGACTCATGGAACGAGTGATGGAGTTTGCCCCCTCACCTGCTTCGTGCTTCTTCACAATATTAAGCTTAGACTCCAGGGTTAAGGACGTTCTTGCTTTCTTTGGTTTCATATCACCAGCACCAGATGTTGCAGGGCGTTTACAAGACATGACGGTGGTGGCACTAGGGGTGCAAAACATAAAGAACAGGAGAAATAGTAATATCATGGGCACTGATGCACACAGATGCACAGAGTTTGTATGCTGAACAAGCATGCGGGTGAGACTGGCAAAAGCGCGGGAAACTGTGTGGATGGGGCGGGTATGCCACGCATCTCTCAGCTGATCTGCCTGTGAATGCAGGATTTCCACATGCCCAATCATAAATGTGAGGAAGCTCAGTCGTAAAATGAACACTTGGTACTAAAGAAGAAGGATCATAAATGCAAAATATCGTAAAACGATACAACGTAAAACGAAGGAGACCTGTATTAGAGAGTTTATTAAATGCTAGTGTACGGGTGACTTTACACTCCCTCTTCTGTCGTTCTTTCCCTCATTGTTTCCTCTTCCTTCTGCTTGTGGGTGACTCTACACTGAGTGACAAGCCAAATGGCTTCCTGTATACCAGGAAAGCATTTACTATGCTGGGTGGTAACCATGTAACCAAATTTTTGGCACCTGGTGGTTTAGCGGGTAATTATTACACTCCAATCGGATTGAGCCGGTGAAGGATTTTATCCAAGGGGTGGTTGGGGTTTATTGCTCACATAATGGCACTCAGGGATGAGTGAAGCTGGTCACTTTCATCTTAAATGTCAGGACCAACTGCCTAGTCCCGGGCTCCTATGCTTCTCATGGGGCAATGTAGGATTGGATGATGGATGAATGGATGGCTCATATGTAGCCTAATGTTAAACAGTGAAGTGAAGGTTATCATACATCTGATTTGAGTTTCAGTAATATATTTTTCCCATTAATACCGACCATTTGATGCCACATTTTACATTTATAATAAAAACAATAAACCGTCGTCACTTTTATAGCTCATAAAACTCTAAAACTGTGTCTGTGAACCTACAGGGTTGCCATCTTCAAGCTGAGCAACTGAGTTTCATCTCAAGTAATTGCCTTCCTCTTCTTCTTACCAGTAGCAGGAGAGACAGATGAGTATTTCGTTGACATGATGGATGCACAGAACACAGCGTAGATACAAGGGGGTACTGTATCTCAAAAAAATGGTGGCAACACAGAACATTGTAGAGCAGCGGAACATCAATTGTTTACACTAACAACAACCTGGGCAGACTGGGGCTCAGCTCGTTGCCCCTTTATCATACCACTTATCACTAGCTGGAGAAAAGATCAAACCGATTTTGAAGTACGGTTTCTACATTTGTAATACAGAAAATTCGCAGGTCGACTGTTCGTAAATGGGGACCATCCGTACCGATCTCTTTTCTTTCCCATAGAGTTTTCCTGAAGGTGTCAAACAGTGAACAGTGAGTGGTCCCTTTGCCTGGCATAAACCCAAACTGCATCTCATCAGAATTCACTATCATACCTTCTGGAACACTCTTCATTACCTTCATTTTTGTGTCCAAAAATTTTATTCCATAAACTCCTCTTTCCAGGACATCACCCTTCCCCATATTCACATTTACAGTCACTCTTTTGAGCCAGCCATCTAGAACAACTCACTCATATATGATTGTATTTATTTAATCAGTAATTAACCTCACTCCTATATCTCCTGAGCCCTTCAGCATTTTGCAGTCAACTCAGACACACCTGCCACTTTCACCAGCTGCATGCTACCTATTGCTCTGCTCACAGTTGCTAAGGGAAAGAGCGAATATTGATGTGATGCAGTTTAGTTTTCTACCGGGCAGAGGGACCACTGATGTGATATTCATTGTCTGACAGCTTCAGGAAAAATATTTAGGAAAGAATTGAGAACTGTACTTTGTTCTTGTTGATTAGGAGAAGTCATTTGACAGAGTCCCCTGGGAAGTGTACCCTATTGTATTATTTATAAAGGCTGCATGCTTGCTTGTGTCAGCCTTGGTCACCTAATGGTGACTCTCCTTGCTGCCCGATCTCCAGCAGTCTCTCTCTTCAGTCTCTTATCCCTGAGGCCACACTCTGTGACCTTGTCTCAGGTCATTTTCAGTCCGCCTCTCGCGACTCTACGCCCTATATCCAGTCGTTAGTACAACTGTTGGTGTGTAAGAGAACCCAGGACAAGGTTACTGTAGTGAAGATCTTTTATCTGTAGAAGATGCAGCAGAGAGATGGCTTTATACATTATTACCAGTATTAGAGTTGAGATGTCCCTCGTTTCTCACTCTCTCCCCTGTATGGAGGATGGTGGACTGTAGAAGGGTATCATCATCCAGTGACCCACTAGATTCACATTCAAGTAAGTCTGGAGCCACCACCACAGACAATGACTACAAGCCGTAGACAACCATCCTATGTCCCTAGCAGTGTTAATATATTATTAAAACCAGAAAAAAATGGCTTCAGACTGTGGCACATTACCACAGGCTACTTTGACCTGAGACCTCTACCTCCTTGCTGCCATGAAAATACTGTACGTACATGGGAAATGGGATGAATAATTCGTAAGGGAGGGAGTAAGCAAGGGAAGGTGAATGGTTAATAGAGCAAAAGAGATGTGCAAGGACTCCTGTGCCAAATTAGTCTCTTGTTGGTGACTTCCTGGGAGAGAACAAGGTGTAACCAAGATAATAAATACAATGAGCTGTTTAATATTTTACAACTACAGTACTTAGTGAGGGGTGCAGGATGCAGTACAAGTCTTGCAGTATTGTACCATTACACTGCTTGTTGCGAGGTTTAAAGTATTGTACCGTCAACCATTCAATATTTTATTACTTCATTATATCTTGGGACAAGTACAATAAGCTCTGCTTTATTGTACCACTAGTTAGGAGGAGGCCGTAGCACGGGCCGAACAGGGTAGTACTCCCGAGGGGAATGGGAATGCTGGTGATAGGGAGAGCTGGAGCTCCTGTTTCACTAGCTATCTAACCATCCCCCTTTGCTGACCTTTTCAGTGTGACAGTAACATGGAGAGTAGACCAGCATACTCTCCCAAACATTTCCTCTAACTATCTATGCACTACACCACATGCACTTTACATTTCACACAACGTATCCCACTACGTTACAGGGGTTGGCGCCAGCAAGGGCATGCGGCCAGAAAACTTTGCCCCCGCTACCTAGTGGCGGACTTCTGGGGGGAGGCGTGGCGGGGGTTCCGCCGGTATAGATCATGGGTCCAGGGCGAGATGGGGCTCGGGCCTGTGCTAGAGGGTACAGGGCATTGCGGTTCCCAGGCTGCCGCTTCCGCCCAATAGAGAGGGGCCCGAACCTGGGAGTAGCGTCCCAGGAGGCTGCCCTATCAGTGGGTGTATAATGGCGGGATAGTTGCAGTGCCAAGACGCGCTTGGAGGGTGTCCCTGCAGCTGTCCTGGCAGGGTGCCCTGAGGCCACTACCACAGCCACTGGTAAGCTGGTGGGCTAGGGGTCCCAGATCCATTGCCTGGACCTGGGATTGTGCGGTGAGTGGGACCTGTGCTGTGTCTGTCCCCATTTATTAATACTGAAGATGACAAAACTAAAAAGGTTTCAAAGCAAGCCTGAGGACAGTAAATCACCCATGGGGATGAGGGTGGGTTCATGGAATGTGGGAAGTTTGAGGGGAAGAGCAGGGGAAGTCGTTGAGGCATTCAGTAGGAGGTGGGTGGACGTGGCGTGTTTGCAGGAAGTCTGGTACAGGGGTGGATCAGCCAGAAAGATTGTTGGGAAGGACTGTTGCTATAAGTTGTTTTGGCAGGGGAGGACAGACGGATATGGAGGTGTTGGTGTGATGGTTGCGGAGAAATGGGTGGAATATGTTATGAATGTTTTGAGAGTAAGCGATAGGATATTGGTTGTGAAAATTTTGTTGGGAAGAAAGATAGCTGTGATTATATCGGCATATGCTCCACAGGCAGGATTGGATGAATCAGAGAAAGATAGATTTTGGGATGATTTAATACGTGTAGTGGGTGGTATGCGGGATGATGAGATAGTGATTTTGGGAGGGGACTTAAATGGTCATGTAGGTGAAGCAGCCCAAGGTTATGAAGGAGTGCATGGGGGATGTGCATATGGTCTAAGGAATGCAGAAGGGGAAAGGATACTCGAGTTTGGGGAGGCAACGGACATGATTGTGTGCAACACATATTTTAGGAAAAGAGACAGTAGGTTAATTACATATGAGTCTGGGGGAAATAGCAGTCAGATAGATTATTTTCTGGTTAGGAGGGCCGATAGGAGGTTAGTGAGGGATGTTAAAGTTATAGGAAGTGAGGAGTGTGTGCAGCAGCACAAACTATTGATTTGTGATATGGTGCTTAAAGAACAAATGATGAAAAAGAGGACTTATGTACCTAGGAGGAAAATATGGAAGCTGAAAAACCAAGTAGTAAGGGATGCCTTCTATAGCGAGTTGAGGAGAGTGGTGGCTGAACAGGGAGCTGTAGACAGAGGCGTTAATGAACAGTACAGAGCCCTCAAGAACAATTTCTTGAGAGTTACTGATGTAACATGCGGCTGGACAAGAGGACCACCAAGACATAAAGTAACTTGGTGGTGGGATGAGGGTGTAGAAGCTGCAATTAAGGAGAAAAGAAGGCTTTTCCGGGAATGGAAGAAGGGTGGTAGCAAAGAGGAATATTTGGCTGCCAAGCATAGGGCTAGGAGAGAGGTATACAGGGCAAAGTCTGAGTCACAGAGACAATTACTTGATAACCTAAATCATGGGGAAAGGAAAAATATATTTAGGGTGGCAGGTCAGGTGAAGAGGGATAATCAGGATATCATAGGTGAGCAGTGTGTGAAGAATGATGAAGGAAGGGTAGTGGTGAACAGTGAGGATATTAAAGATGCATGGAGAGAGCATTATAACCGGTTGTTGAATGAGGAGTTTGACTGGGACAGGGAAGGTTTGGAGCCAGCAGATCCAGTGTCTTGCCCTTGGCCTTTGATTGATACTGCTACTGTGAGTGAGGCAATAGGCAGGATGAGGGTGGGGAAGGCAGCAGGTGTGTCTGGGTTGACTGCCGAAATGTTGAAGGCCTCAGGCGATATAGGGGTGAGTTTAGTCACTGACCTGATAAATAGGATTATTTATGAGTGTGTTGTCCCAGATGATTGGCTGAAGAGTGTAATTGTAAATGTGTATAAAGGGAAGGGTGATGCCCTGGAAAGAGGGAATTATAGAGGTATAAAGCTTTTAGATCAGATAATGAAGGTAATGGAGAGAGTTTTAGAAGGTATGATTAGAGAAAGAGTGAATATTGATGAGATGCAGTTTGGGTTTATGCCAGGTAGGGGGACCACTGATGCCATATTCATTGTTCGACAGCTTCAGGAAAAATATATTGGTAGGAGAAGGGATCTTTATTTTGTTTTTGTTGATTTGGAAAAGGCCTTTGACAGAGTCCCTAGAGAGGTGGTGAAGTGGGCAATGAGAAAGCTTGGCTTGGAGGAGTGGCTGGTTAGGGTGGTTATGGCCATGTATGTGGGTGCTCACACCCAGGTGAGAGTGAATGGAGATTTGAGTGATGAGTTTTCCGTGAATGTTGGTGTGCATCAGGGGTCAGTCTTGAGTCCCATGTTGTTTATCATGGTACTTGAAGCCCTTTCACGTGACTTTAGAAACGGACTCCGTGGGAGTTGTTGTATGCTGATGATTTGGTGTTGATTGCAGAGAATGAAAGGGAGGCGGAGGAAAGGTTTAGGAAGTGGAGAGATGGTATGGGGCAAAAGGGTTTAAGGGTAAATGCAGATAAAACAAAAGTGATGATATCTAGGGTTGGTGGCGGTACTGTCAAAGACGAGGGAGAGTGGCCATGTGCAGTTTGCCACAAGGGCGTGGGAAGTAATTCCATCTTGTGCGGTGTGTGTGATAAATGGGTGCATAAGAGATGTAGTGGTATCAGAGGTAGACTGCGAGATAATGCTGATTTTATGTGTACGGCGTGCCGGGGTGAGCAGGTGGAGATCGTCAGACGTGAAAGAATTGAACTTGCTGGTGAATCTCTTGAGTGTGTGGAAGAGTTTTGTTATTTAGGAGACATGTTGTGTGCTGGAGGTGGGGCTGGAGCTAGCTCTGTGGCTAGGGTGAGAAGTGGTTGGAAGAAGTTCAGGGAGCTCTTGCCTCTCCTGACATTGAGGGGGCTCTCCCTATGTGCTAAGGGGTCTTTGTATGCAGCGTGTGTTAGGAGTGTGATGCTGTATGGCAGTGAGACCTGGGCAGTGAAGGAGGAAGACATTCGCCGGCTCAGACGTACAGAAATGACAATGATTAGGTGGATGTGCAGTGCGTCCCTGCGTCCAAGGCCTGGAGGGGCTGGGTTTACAATGGAAGAGTTGAGAGGTAGCATGGGACTGGAGTGTATTGGTGTTGTGATGAGGAGAGGTAGATTGAAGTGGTTTGGACATGTGGAGAGGATGGGGGATGATAGTTGGGTGAGGAAGGTGAGAAGTGTTAATATTGGGGGTGGGGTTATGAGGGGTAGACCGAGAAAGACATGGGACGAGGTCATTAAGTGTGACCTTAGGGTTAAGGGACTGAACAGGGAGGCTGCAATGGATCGTGCAGCATGGAGAGCCGCCATTAGGTGACCAAGGCCGACACATGCAAGCATGTTGGAGCCTTTAAAAACGAAAAAAACGAAAACGAAAACGAATTAGGTACAGTAATAATTTTTTTGTTGTATAATCTGCATTCTTATATTCTTGTATGAGTCTTGTATGATTCTTCCCACACTTCCTTCCTTTACACACAAACACTTAACTTTTGCTGTGTTCCCTCTCTTTACAGGTAAAGCATGCCACTGTCCCAACCTGGAAAATGGATCACGCACAGGATGAAACAGCAGTAATCATCAAAGAAGTATCATTTCATCGCCATGATGACCAGCATACCACTGTGCCTGAGGAAGAAGTCATACCTGGCTACAAATATGGAACTACTCTTGTCCCCTTCTCAGGTTGGCTATGAATGTGACCATTTATACATACTTATAGTATGATTAGTTGCAATACTGAATGTCCATAGTTTTGCTGCTGTTGGTGAAGTAGGTCTGTTGTGGGTAGAAATACCTGTGGTAGATGAGGGCACCCACTCTCAACTCATTTCATGTAGTACTACATTCAGGTGACAATACACAGAGTGACAAGCAAAATGGTATCCTCTAACCCAGGAAGTCATTCATTCTTTTGAGTGGTAGCTTTATTATCAAGTGAGTGCCTGGTGGCACTCTAACTGGATGTGGCCAGTAAGTGTTTTCATCTGAGGGGTGTTTGGGGTGAATTGCTCAGATACTACCATTGAGAGGCTTCTGTACATGGACTAAACAACAATTCCTGTGGCCCCTATGCATCAGATGGGCAGTAAAGGATTGGATGATAGGTAAAATACTTTCTTCCTTGGTTACTGCCAGTATTACTCATCATCATCATCATCATCATCATCATCATCATCCAGACCTCCATTCCCATCCTTGGGCAGGGTGAGGAGTAGCAACTTCCAGACAGCCCAAGTTTGCCCACTGCAATGGGCCACATTTCCATTCACCCAGCATTCAAGCCCCCGGAATCCTGGCTCTATCTGATACGCCAAAAACTTTCACCATATTCTGTAGCTTCACATAAACGTATCTGATAGAGTCAGTCTGAATGCTGTTACACTAAAAAGGGGTGCCAAATCCCTGATCATGCACTTCTCACAACATTCTTCCAGCCAGCTTGATCTCGTGTCAGTCCCCTAGCCTCACCAACTTCCATACCTTTCTTCCTTACTCACTTATCCTCCATATCCCTCCACTTTCTCCTTGGCCCACCTAACCTCCTCCCTCCTTCAGATTTGCTCAGATATACCTTTTTCACCACTCTATTGTTATTTGTTCTCTCCACATGACTGCTCCATCTCAGTACACTCTCTTTGATTCTGGTGTCCACGGACATCCTCACTCTACATCTTTCACGAATCGCATTATTTCGTATCCTACCCACTCTGTACTCCACATACATTCCTCAGCAGTCCCATCTCCCCTGCTATCACTCTTGACTTTTCATTTTCATGCCACACCATAGTCTCACATCCATATGTTAAAGTTGACACTAACACTCCTTCATGTAAGCCTTGTGCAGCTGCAACACTCAAGCCTGTTTCTTATCAAGGCCTTCATTGCACCAGCCACTTTCCTTCCTTGTGTTACTCTACTTCCCACTTCTTTTGCACATCTTCCTCTCTTTTCTGTCACTGTACCCAAGTATTTGAACTCTCTCACCAATTCCAGTCTCTCTCCATTCACTGTATCATCACACTGAGAATCACCTTCTTGCATGATTATCATCACTTTACTCTTTTCTACATTTACTCTGAAGGCACCACACTCACAGGCATCAGCAAAACTCTTCACTGGTCTACCAAGCTCTTGTCCGGTATTTGCAAGTAGCACTGCATCATCAGCATAAAACAAATTTGAGATATTCCATTCATTACCGACACCATCCCTCTCTCCATTGCCCGTGTTTTTACTTCTCTCATCACCTCCTCCATATACGCCGGTGTATAAGGCCGACCTGTGTATAAGACTACTCCCAATATTTCCATACAAAATATGGGTTTAGAGGTATACTCTCTGCATAAGATAAGCCCCAACTCTTTAGACACTGGCAGCTTGCTGCCCCAGTAACCCCAGTCCTTTATCACTCTTCCCACTGACCAGTGAAGTGATACTATTAACACCTTAATAAGCAACACAGCGTTTGTTTAGGTTTTACTTAAAACCAGCTTCTTCTGTAAGTTTTACAGGCTATGTAGGCTGCATGTGCCACCTCTGATATCACAGTGGATTAAGTATTTAATATTCAAGTATAAGCTCATACTGTATTAAAAACTTAAATCATGTTACCGTGAATTTTATACAATAGGTTAAAGGAAAGTTACATTTTATTAAAGTCATGACATCAGCTGTCAGTGATTAAAAACCTTCAAAATCAGTATCATCCATGTCTGACGTCATTGGTTAATCAGCTTTATCCTGGGTTAAAGTTTTCAGTTCTTCATTGTAAGGATCAAATTTTTACCGTAATTCAAAGGTGTAGCTTCAGCATCTGCTTCCTCTTCCTCATCTGCCCACAAAATGTCATCTGTGCCATCCACTGAGTTGGATATTCCACATTGCTTGAATGAGTTGATGACTGTTTCCACAGAAATATCATGCCATGCCTTGGTAACAAAATCACAGCTCATCCAGACCTGAAGCACACATATTCCCACCACTTCGTTTTCGTTTCGTTTTTAAAGGCTCCAACATGCTTGCATGTGTTGGCCTTGGTCACCTAATGGCGGCTCTCCATGCTGCACGATCCATTGCAGCCTCCCTGTTCAGTCCCTTAACCCTAAGGTCACACTTAATGACCTCGTCCCATGTCTTTCTCGGTCTACCCCTCATAACCCCACCCCCAATATTAACACTTCTCACCTTCCTCACCCAACTATCATCCCCCATCCTCTCCACATGTCCAAACCACCTCAATCTACCTCTCCTCTGATCATCCACTCTTTCCATTGCTCAAGGATGCAGTCTTTGAATGGTTGACAGACATCAAATAGTTTTAGGACTGAAGTTAATCCACCAGGAATAACAGAAATGTCACTGTTGTTTATCACTTGGTAATGAGCCCTGCTTCAGATCTGGCAACCCTGTGCTCAGTGATAAGTGGTAAACAACCCAGCCAGTCGCTTTCAGACCGAGACACACGTGTTCATGATGTGGGCTCAACAGATTACTCCTCTTTCTTATGTCCTCATGGCTGTATCCATGGAGATATTTTTTATAAAAATTTCCCATCATATTGTGTTTGATCTCAGTGTTAGTAATTTCAACAGTTTTTGACAGTATAAGTACAGTAATCACTCCAATATCCGACGTAATAGAGCCATAGGTAGGTCCGGTTATTGGTTTTGTCCGGATATTGGGCCTCAGCTTTTGGACTTGTACTTATGGACCCTAACTCAGAGAAACACCTATACAACTTCCTCTGGACATGCATAGCACCTATTTAAGACCCAAATCACACCAATAAGGCACATAAATGACTGAAATAAATGCAAAAGAAACATAAAATGAGGGTTTAGAAGTATGTTCATACATTAATAAACATTCTGGTACTTATGGACCCTAACCTAGCCTAACTCAGAAAAACATATTCCTTCTGCACATGCATAGCTACTAACACCCTATTCACACCAATAAAGGACATTAAAAAGTGAAATGAGGTAAGTATAGTAGGGAAAAAAGTACAGTATGAAACATTCTGGCTACATACAGCAAGTCCCTGGCCACCTCGATGAATAACCGCCTCCTCTCGGACTCTGCCAGTAAGAACGATTTCCTGAAGCATTTGCAGTACGCTGTTCCTGAAGTCTTGCACTGAACTTAGTCAATAACACACAGAAGTCCGTTCTCTTCACAGTGTTCACTTTTGTCCAAATAATGCTCCATTGTAACTTAGTGTTGCACTTTAACTTTTCCCATTTTTTAAAAATTTTCCAAAGGCAAAACAAACAAGTCAATTTACGTTACATTTTTTTTCTAGTCTTTTCTCTCACAACTTTAAATCCTTAACACAACACACTGTTTTTTTCACTGCACAACACTCAAAATTCCCGTGTGGTCTAGTGGAGAAGTTCTTGCTGTTTATTCACTGTCAGAGTCCGAGAGTATCACTGGCAGGCGACCTAGGGGTGCATCGCTGGGTCGTGGTGATGGTGTACCCACTGCAGAGGACTCTGAAGACAGCCGCAAACTCATGTCGAGCGGTGACTCCACCGTGGCTGATGTGCTGGGCTGTGGCTCGGAGCATGAGGGCCTGTCTTGGGGAGGCAACGGAGTGGAGCCAGGGCTGGGCACAGCAGGGGTCACGGGCCTGAAAAAACTGTCAATGGTTGATTGACGCAATGACCGACGATTCTGACGATTGATGATGTGCTGCCTGAAAGCACGCACTTCCTCCAGGAGTCCCAAGGGCCCCATCTCCCTGTCGCAGTCCGGGTGTTCCAGGTAGTCTAGGACGAACTCTAGATGTTCCCGGAGTGCGCTCAGCTTGGGGATGGCTGGAGTAGTGTCCTGCTGAGAGGAGTCTGAATCATCGTCGCCTTCAGCGTCGGAATCTTCAAGTTTGGTACTGACACCTGCAACCGAAGACGCGATCTCGATATCAGACAACGTCTGATACCCAGGATCGCCCTCGTCGTCATCCAACCACTCACGAACATCGTTCACATCTACATCGTCGCCGTGCGTACGTAGCCGTGCATGGAAGTCATCCACATCAAACCCTAGAAAATCGTACTCCACATCCGTTCCGAGAAGCAGACGAGACCAACCATTTTCAAGAGTTTTCACAGGGACTTCCTTCCATGCACTAGCCCAGTTGTACAGAGCAGACTTGATGTTGTAGCGGCGAAGGTTTTCCAAAGTCCGCTTGCCTTGTGTGTCCCGTCCCTTCCTGCGCTCGTCCTCGTCCTCGAGAACAACCATCACCTCGTCCAGGAACTTCCGACGGTTTAGGCGCTTTGTTGCCACAATCACTCCTGGTCCATTGGTTGAATGAGAGCAGTCGTATTAGGTGCCAGAAACATGCACCTAATACGGCCATTTTCAGCAACCAAGTCCGTGTCGCACGGGTGGGCAGGTGCATTGTCGAGTAGAAGGAGAGCCTTTACCTGGTCGCGCGGGATTCCCAGTGTCTTCGTCTGGTAATGGATGACCTCCTTGACGAAGTGACGGTGAAACCAGTCTTTGAAGATCACAGCTGTGAACCATGCCTTCAAAGAATGGTACCAGACGACAGGAAGGACATCCATCACCCCACGAAGACACCGAGGCTGCTTTGCGCGGCCAACAACAACGGGCATAAGCCGGTGCATGCCGTTAGCACTGGCACAACACAAAGCAGATATTCGTTCCTTGGAAAGCTTGCGGCCAGGTACATGCTTCTCCGTCTCCTCGGCTAGAGTGTTCGTTGGCAGCGAGTGATAGAATAGGCCAGTTTCGTCAGCGTTGTAGACTTGACCGAGAGTTAGGCCCTCCCTGTCAATCAAGCCTTTCACCTTGTGCCGAACCTCGTCAACTCCATCCTCGTTAGCGTCCAATGCTTCGCCATGTGCTTTACGGTTGGTAAGGCCATGTTGCAACTTGAACGCGAAGAGCCAACCCTCAGATGCCTTGAAGTCTAGGGTGTCGTGAAGCCTGGCGAACTTCTCAGCAGCAGCCTTCAGCTCCATTCCACGTACCATCTCACCAGCAGCACGTTGTTGTCGATACCAAATCAACGTGGATCGGTCGATTTCTGCAAACTCGGGGGTAAACATAACCTTCCTTTCCACGTTGCGTTTGCTTCTTGACGAGAAGTCAGCCGTGTACTGCATGAGTTTGTCTCGGGACTTCTTGATATCGAACAAAGTAGACCGAGCCAGGTTGAACTCGCGAAGAATGCGGGAAGAAGACCAACCCGCATCCACTTTCTCCAATATCTCCCTCTTCTTCTCCAGAGTCAACACCACTCTCTTCCTTTTCTCAGGTGGTGGGGCCATCATCACACACACTAAGAGGAGGCCCGAGAGCAGCAGGAGGCCCTGCAGCAGGTAGGGCACCACCACAAAAGCGATCACGTGGGCAGCCATTACGATGAGCGTGCACTCGCGGTGAGAGACAGGCGGGAAGTGGGGAGGATGCAGCGGCGCTCTATCGGACATCGGAGGAATGACGCGCCAAAACAATGCTCTCCCGCGGCGCGCGCGGTAAGTTCAAATTACGGACGGGAAAAAATCATTTATTTTTTTATTTTTGGGGGTTTTCGGACCATTTTGGGAATGTTGGATCCCAGGACAATTATGTCCGGGTAGTGGGGATGTTCGGTTATTGGGCATCCGGATATTAGAGTGATTACTGTATTATATTCAGGGAAACAGGGGTCAAAGTGAGTGTTTGGCAATGTTCCTTATCACGCCTATGGATCCCATGTTAACCCCCTTTTTCACCGTAAGTTTTCAATAAGTTTTGATTTCACGCACAGAACCAAAATCTCTCTCAGGCCGGCTCCACTCGCACAGCAAGGAAAAAAGTTCTATGGCCCATTTTACCCTCGGAAAGTGCTTATATTGTTATAAATCGCTTCCCATCATCTGTGTTGGTGTTTATACTATCACATAAGAAGAAAAAAGAAAAAAAACATAGAACAGATGAATAAATGTACATAAATGAAGCCTGCATAAACCTTATTTACATGAAAACTAGCTTCTGATTACTTCCCAACATCACCGTGAAAAATTTTTCCCGTGATGCGCAGCTGCAAAGGACATGTCTATATGCAGAATTTCACGATCTTTCATCTGTGAAAGTTTCAAGTTGATATGTCCAATAGTTTTTTAGTAAATCGAAAAAACTACAAAAATCGCCTAAAAATGTCTGATTTGTGTGTTATTTCTTATGTTGTTAGTGACACTGTAACAAACATAAATGTAAATTCTATCCAGTTTTGTGGCCCACAGGTTAAGGAAGCCCATGATATAATTCAGTGTTAAAACTATTATTATTATAGAGAAAATGAATTTTGAAGAGTTACAATGGGTTGCGCGCAGTTTGCATGCTGTGACAGCTCATACGCTCAGGCCCATAAACTGAGTATATTCGTCTTTTGTAACTCTTCCCCATTTATTTTGACACATATGATACTTTGCTTTACAAAAGTATGCATAGGAAATCATCAGCTTGATCAAGATTTTCTCAGATTTTTTATGTGACCTATACTTCATGAGTAAAATGACTGAGAGAATAGCTGTGAAATGCACATTTTCCCTATGAGAAATATATAGTAAACACACAATTTATACCTTACAATACAGCAGTATAAAAACTAGACAAATGATGTGGTTAATCACGTCCTCTAGCAGTGTTGTAGCGTTTCTTGAGAGGAAATGGAGTTGCAGAGAGGAGGACAGGTACGATCACAGCTTGAGTGTGAGTATTTGTGATGTGTGAGTGTCTGTGTGTGTGAGTGTGTGTGTGTCTGTCTGTCTGTATGTCTGTGCGTGCATGCATGCATGTGTGTGTGTGTGTGTGTGTGTGTGTGTGTGTGTGTGTGTTTGCAATGTGATTTACTGCTGTATGCATTCATCAGTATGATACTGATGAAAGCATAGTTCTGCGCAGAGCGGCACATGGCAAACAGGACACATATAGTTGGTGTCCTTCCTCCTGTTGTTGAAGTAGCACAACACACACCGCAGCCCTTTCCTGTCAAGGATTCTCTCCAGGGTGTGGTGCGAAGTGGAGTCCAAGCATGTTCTATCATCGATATATTGACGGCGCTTGGACGGTGGTGCTCCTCTATCTCCTCGCCTCTGTACTCCTGCTGGAGGTGCAGTGGCAGCAGCTGGCCAAGTAACTCCTGATGGGCCAGCTACTGTGGGAGATGGAGCGGTCGTGGCAGTAACTGGCAGAGTTACTCCTGACGGGCCAGCTACTGCAGGAGGTGGAGCAATTGTTGCAGAAGGTTGAGCGATTGTTGCAGGAGGTGGAGCAATTGTTGCAGAAGGTTGAGCGATTGTTGCAGGAGGTGGAGCAATTGTTGCAGAAGGTTGAGCGATTGTTGCAGGAGGTGGAGCAATTGTTGCAGAAGGTTGAGCGATTGTTGCAGGAGGTGGAGCAATTGTTGCAGAAGGTTGAGCGATTGTTGCAGGAGGTGGAGCAATTGTTGCAGGAGGTGAAGCGGAGACTGCAGTTGATGTTGTGGTTGCTGTAGGTACAGGTGGTCGTTGGAACGAGGGAAGGTCTGGGGCATGGTGAAGGGCATGACTCGATGCCGGCCACTCCTCCTCCTGAAATGTCAGGAGTTTGTGACATATGTGCTCCAGGAATTCCAGGAGAGTCATAGGTCTCTGGGTGTTCTTCTTGTAGAGGGTGCAGGCATTGAATGGGGCCATGTGGATGAAGTAAAAGGTAATTTTCCTTGTCCACTTGACTGTCCTCCTTTGAGCGGGGTATTATTGGATCATCTGATTGAAATAATCCACCCCGCCCATGTGCCGATTGTAGTCCTCCACCATGACGGGCATGTTCGCAGTTTTCAGAATGTGGTGGAATCTCCCGTCTGGACCCTTCACCTTCCCATGCACCTGCTTAGGGACGGTGGACACCATACCTACAATACGTTTGTCCTTCCACAACAAAACCATTACATTGCCCTTGTGTCTAGCTTCCACTCCATCATCAGGAAGGCGTTTAGCACCGCTGATGTCCTGCAACTCCCTCGGTGCTCCCCTTGCCAGTCATACTGTGCCACGCACATACACTCCATTTTGCAAAGAGGCGTTTGCACAGTGATACAGAGTTGTAATAATTGTCCATATACAACTTGTATCCTTTGCCCTTTAAAGGTTCAACGAGGCCCCACACTGTGTTCTCTAGAGTCTTCTTCTCCCCCGTGTATACTTCCAAATTCCAAATGTAATCACTCCTTGGCTCAGCCAAGATGTATAGTTTTATGACATACTTTTGGGGCTTCATAGGGTTATATACATGAAAGGAGAGCCACCCCTTCCAACCCAGAAATCCCTCATCCAGGCTAAGATGTTCACCCAGGATGTAAACCTCCTTGAACCTCTGAAGGAGATACCCCATCACTGTGCAAATCCTTATCAGCCGGTCCTGATTGCCCTCGGGTATGGCGAGACTATTGAAAGCACAAAAGTGCTTCAGGATGGCCCTGAAGCACTTTCCATTCATAGCTCGCCGAAATATGGGGTAATCGTGAACCTTTGATGAATGCCAATAGTCTCTTAATGTTGGCAATTCACAGATCCCCATAAGAAAGTACAATCCATGGAACCAAGCCATTTCCTCTTCGTTGCAGAGGTACCAAACATCTAGTGCAGTCCCCAGAAACGTGGCATAGTTGTTTGTCTCGACCGCTAGGAAGGTGAGTAACTCCCTCGTTTCGTTTCGTTTTTAAAGGCTCCAACATGCTTGCATGTGTCGGCCTTGGTCACCTAATGGCGGCTCTTCATGCTGCACGATCCATTGCAGCCTCCCTGTTCAGTCCCTTAACCCTAAGGTCACACTTAATGACCTCGTCCCTTGTCTTTCTCAGTCTACCCCTCATAACCCCACCCCCAATATTAACACTTCTCAGCTTCCTCACCCAATTATCATCCCCCATCCTCTCCACATGTCCAAACCACCTCAATCTACCTCTCCTCATCACAACACCAATTCACTCCAGTCCCATCCTACCTCTCAACTCTTCCATCGTAAACCCAGCCCCTCCAGGCCTTGGACACAGGGACGCACTGCACATCCACCTAATCATTGTCATTTCTCTACGTCTGAGCTGGCGAATATCTTCCTCCTTCACTGCCCAGGTCTCACTGCCATACAGCATTACACTCCTAACACATGCAGCATACAAAGACCCCTTAGCACATAGGGAGAGCCCTCTCAATGTCAGGAGAGGCAAGAGCTCCCTGAACTTCTTCCAACCACTTCTCACCCTAGCCACAGAGCTAGCTCCAGCCCCACCTCCAGCACACAACATGTCTCCCAAATAACAAAACTCTTCCACACACTTAAGAGATTCACCAGCAAGTTCAATCCTTTCCCGTCTGACAATCTCCACCTGCTCACCCCAGCACGCCGTACACATAAAATCAGCATTATCTCTCAGTCTACCTCTGATACCACTACATCTCTTATGCACCCATTTATCACACACACTGCACAAGATGGAATTACTTCCCACGCCCTTGTGGCAAACTGCACATGACCACTCTCCCTCGTCTTTGACAGTACCACCACCAACCCTAGATATCATCACTTTTGTTTTATCTGCATTTACCCTTAAACCCTTTTGCCCCATACCATTTCTCCGCTTCCTAAACCTTTCCTCCGCCTCCCTTTCGTTCTCTGAAATCAACACCAAATCATCAGCATACAACAACTCCCACGGGAGTCCGTTTCTAAAGTCACGTGAAAGGGTTTCAAGTACCATGATAAACAACATGGGACTCAAGACTGACCCTTGATGCACACCAACATTCACGGAAAACTCATCACTCAAATCTCCATTCACTCTCACCTGGGTGTGAGCACCCACATACATGGCCATAACCACCCTAACCAGCCACTCCTCCAAGCCAAGCTTTCTCATTGCCCACTTCACCACCTCTCTAGGGACTCTGTCAAAGGCCTTTTCCAAATCAACAAAAACAAAATAAAGATCCCTTCTCCTACCAATATATTTTTCCTGAAGCTGTCGAAGAATGAATAAGCATCAGTGGTCCCCCTACCTGGCATAAACCCAAACTGCATCTCATCAATATTCACTTTTTCTCTAATCATACCTTCTAAAACTCTCTCCATTACCTTCATTATCTGATCTAAAAGCTTTATACCTCTATAATTTCCTCTTTCCAGGGCATCACCCTTCCCTTTATACACATTTACAATTACACTCTTCAGCCAGTCATCTGGGACAACACACTTATAAATAATCCTGTTTATCAGGTCAGTGACTAAACTCACCCCTATATCGCCTGAGGCCTTCAACATTTCGGCAGTCAACCCAGACACACCTGCCGCCTTCCCCACCCTCATCCTGCCTATTGCCTCACTCACAGTAGCAGTATCAATCAAAGGCCAAGGGCCAGACACTGGATCTGCTGGCTCCAAACCTTCCCTGTCCCAGTCAAACTCCTCATTCAACAACCGGTTATAATGCTCTCTCCATGCATCTTTAATATCCTCACTGTTCACCACTACCCTTCCTTCATCATTCTTCACACACTGCTCACCTGTAATATCCCGATTATCCCTCTTCACCTGACCTGCCACCCTAAATATATTTTTCCTTTCCCCATGATTTAGGTTATCAAGTAATTGTCTCTGTGACTCAGACTTTGCCCTGTATACCTCTCTTCTAGCCCTACGCTTGGCAGCCAAATATTCCTTCTTGCTAGCACCCTTCTTCTATCCCGGAAAAGCCTTCTTTTCTACTTAACTGCAGCTTCTACACGCACATCCCACCACCAGGTTACTTTATGTCTTGGTGGTCCTCTTGTCCAACCGCATGTTACATCAGTAACTCGCAAGAAATTGTTCTTGAGGGCTCTATACTGTTCATTAACGCCTCTGTCTACAGCTCCCTGTTCAGCCACCACTCTCCTCAACTCGCTATAAAAGGCATCCCTTACTACTTGGTTTTTCAGCTTCGATATTTTCCTCCTAGGTACATAAGTCCTCTTTTTCATCACTTATTCTTTAAGCACCATATCACAAATCAATAGTTTGTGCTGCTGCACACACTCCTCACTTCCTATAACTTTAACATCCCTCACTAACCTCCTATCGGCCCTCCTAACCAGAAAATAATCTATCTGACTGCATTTCTCCCAGACTCATACGTAATTAACCTACTGTCTCTTTTCCTAAATTATGTGTTGCACACAATCATGTCCGTTGCCTCCCCAAACTCGAGTATCCTTTCCCCTTCTGCATTCCTTAGACCATATGCACATCCCCCATGCACTCCTTCATAACCTTGTGCTGCTTCACTTACATGACCATTTAAGTCCCCTCCCAAAATCACTATCTCATCATCCCGCATACCACCCACTACACGTATTAAATCATCCCAGAATCTATCTTTCTCTGATTCATCCAATCCTGTCTGTGGAGCATTTGTCACAGGCCACTCTCAAACCTGGGGTTTCAGTGAAGGGGCCAGCACTGGGTGTAAATGACCCAGAACTCCAAGCTTCCTCCTGATGGTCACCACCTGGGGAAATGCTTGGCTGTGTACGTGCATGGGGCACATGACCCTGAGACAGACGACTACCTCTCGGTCGCCCACCACTACCTCGCCTAGGCCCACGCCGCCCTCATCTTGGTGGTGTGGAGGGAGATTGTGATGATGATTATGTTGATGATAGCTGGGTGGATGAAGGTTCAGGTGATCCTGGTGATGGAGATGGTTGTGGTGAAGATGGTTGTGGAGGAGATGGTTGTGGTGCTGCTGCAGCTGGTGCTGATGATGCTTGCTTATATTCAGGGGGAATGAAGTCTGTTGGGGACAGTGACTTTCCAGGTTTAGCTGGGGAAGATGATATGGAAATATCTTGGATGGGTGGTGAGATGCAGGCGGGTTGAAGTGTGGTGAGAGTGTAGGGTGACTAGGGGGGGGAAAGAGGTCAGTGTTTGCGCTGTGGGGGTGAATGATGAATGGTGATAATGCAGCTCAGTCTCCAGGGTCGGGATGCATTCAGTGGTGGCAAGGATGGTGGCAGTGACGGCAGTGGTGTCAGGGGGGGATAGGAATGATGGCAGGGATGGTGGTGGTCTCTGGGAAGGTGATAGATGTCGTCTGAGTGATGGCAGTAGGAGTGGTAGTAGCACCAGTGGTGGCAGTGGTGAAAGGAATTGTGGTAGTAATGGTGCTATTACCACTCTCTACAGTGCTTATCACAGCAGCCTTGACCGCGGGTTTGCCCTTATCATATTTCCCCCTCGCTCTCCTGCTCCTCACTCTCTTCTCAACATATTCACTTTCACTTACAGTACTCGTCAGAAGTATTCAGCGTTGTCCGCCGGGCGCGCAATACTTATGGCCCAAAAAGAATCACCCATTTTTTGGGGTAAGAATTGAGCCACAAGTTTGAGCTCCGAGCATGACGTCACGGTAGCCTGAGGCCTTCCGACACGCTGGTTGGTTCCCGCCTCAGTCACCCACGGGCTGCCTGAGAGAGAGGAACTCCGCCGAGTGTCCCTCTCAAATTGCGCCATTTTTTACCGAGTGTCCCGCAGTGTTTTGGCCTTTAAAACTTTGTTATGGCACCTACCCGTGAACTATCGAGTGAAATCATATCCCAGATCATTGCTCTAAAGGAGGCAGGCCACCAGACAAAGGAAATTAGTGAATTGGTTGGTGTGGCACGATCGACAGTGCGTCGTTGGTGTGCGCGGTTTTGGGAGGAAAACAGTGGTGAAGTTCCCACAAAGAAACCGAGGTTTGGTAGGCCTAGGAGAACTTCCCCAAGGTCTGTTAATGTTTTAAAACGTGCAGTGGAGTTTAATCCTCGTGTGAGTGCAAGGAAAATTAAGGAGAGCAACCCAGAAGTGTTTGGTGAGGTGTCAGTGAGAACAGTGTCTCGTAGGGTGCATGAGCTTGGTTACACAAGTCACAGGCCTGTGAAAATGCCTCTTCTCTCTAGCAGCCAGAGAATTCGTAGGCTTGCCTTTGCTAATAAATATCTAAACTGGGGTGAGGAGCAATGGTTGTCAGTGTTGTGGTCTGATGAGGCAACGTTTAGTGTTACCTGTAACAGAGGAGCACGCAAAGGTAGTGACCCACTTGACCCATGGTATGTAGAAAGCACAGTTAAACATCCTGATTCACTCATGGTATGGGGTTGTTTCTCAGGGAAGGGTTTGGGGAAGCTTGTTGTACTTCCCAAGAACCTCAGAGTGAATCAGGATGTTTACCTGGAGCTTCTGTGTGATCATTTACCAGACTTCTTCGAGCTAACAGGTGCACGAGTGTTTCAGCAGGACGGTGCACCTGCTCACAAGGCCAAATCGGTCACCAATTGGCTTCGTGACTGCGAGGTATCATTCATGACAGACTGGCCAGGAAATAGCCCAGACCTCAACCCGATTGAAAACCTCTGGTACCTCGTAAAGAAGAGTCTCCAAGGGAAGGACGTGAGCTCTCTGCCTAAGCTGGAAGCCGCCATTCGTGACTCCTGGGACAAAATACCGCTCCAGCACCTCAGGAGCCTCGCCCTTTCACTTCCAAGACGTCTCAGGTCCGTGAAGAAACGTAAAGGCTACCCTACGAAGCACTAAAGGTAAATAAAATGCATTATTTATATGTTTTTTCAATGTTGAAAGGTTTGTTTCTCAGGAGGGACGCAGGGCACTCCATACTTCTGACGAGCACTGTACACTGCTTTCTTCCCTCTCACTTCCACTGAATAAGTATTTCATATATTCTTCCTCTGACAAGCCCTTGTGAGACATTTTTCTGGTTTATAGTGTAAAAAATGTAAGAACAGCAAGGGAATGGTAAAGTCGGTTTGAAATTTTCAAATATGGTTTTCTCTGAAAATATATAAGAAACACTTATAAACATTCTTTCACAAGCACACTGCACTGTATACAACACAATATCACTATACACACGTAAGGTATGGATGGTTCGATATTAGTCAAACGTGGATTTAAATGCCCAGCTGTGCACTCACACACCCTCCCAGCCTGACTGACAGGACAATACTGAGCTAAATATGGGCTGCTTACCCATCTGATAAGCTCCTGGCTGTTACCATACATTTCCCTCAGACCTGGCAACCCTCAGCTTTGACTCTACCAAATTTGACGCAGATCCATCCACAGGAAAAGTTTCTGCGACAATTTATAGGGAAGTTGCGTCATCGATTACTCTTCAGATTGCAAGGATTATGACTTAGATTGCATCATTGTGCACAAGGGGGTTAACAGGATGTAGAGGTTAGGATTTTATACCCGGTGTTTAGGACGACACCAGTTTTGGGCATTTTTTTATGAGGTTTAGGAGTCACCCTATGCACCGGCGAATACATTATATCTTGAACAACCATGAGGACATCACACAACCTTGTCACATGCCCACATTGATTGTGAACCACTCACTTACCTGTCCATTTACCCTTACACATGCCTCACAACCATCATAAGAATTCTTGACAGCATTTAGCTGCTTATTATGTACACCGTACATGAGCAAAACCTTCCACAATCCTTCTCTGTTTACTTTGTCGTATACTTTTTCCGGATCCATAAATGCCATAAACACCTTATAGTCCTTCTCACAAGCCTTCTTCACTATCTGTCTTATTGCAAAATTTGATCTGCACATCCTCTGCCACTCCTAAAGCCACCCTGTTCATCACCCACTAGGACTTCTAGTATCTCTCCTACTTTATAACAATTCTTCCATATACCTTCCCTACAACACTCAATAAACTTTCGCGACAATAATTCTTGCACTCACTTCACTCACCATTATTTTTGTACAGGGGTACAGTCACAGCCTTTTTCCATTGCTGGTAAAGTTTCACTCATCCATGCCTTCTTCCATGACTCCAACAAGCACTTCATTCCACTTTCTCCGCAACACTTAATCACCTCTGCATAAAACCTCATCAGCCCCAGCTGCTTTCACATTTTTTCAGCCGCTTCACGGCGTTCTTCACCTTACCTGTGAAAGTGTCACGTTTCCTGGCACTGCATCCCGTCTCTGCACACCCCCAAAACCAATCATGTCTACAACTGCACTGCTTTCTCTATTTCCATTCATCAGGCTTTCAGAATATTCTTTCCATATGGTCCTTACCCCATGGGTTAACTGTCTACCTCTTACATCCTTCACATTTACAGATTTCTTCCTGCTGTCACTTCCACTATTTCCACACCTCTTTCCAGAATAACTTCATATTTTCAGAGTAGTTTGTACTCATTTTTCTTCCTAGATCATCATTTACCTCCTTTTTCCTCTTCACTAGTTTCTTTATGTGCTTCTTGCTGTTAGTATATTCAGTTCTTATTTTAATTGAACCCCTGTTCTGTAACACTGCAGCCACTTCTTCCTCTTTTCCTCCTCTGCTGTTGTAACCTCTTCATCCCACCATGCCATACCTCTCTTCTTTGTTGTTATTCTTGCCATACTACACACTGCTTTAGCATTTCAAACAAAGCAGTCCCTCTGTGCATTCCACAGGCTGTCCACATCCATTTCATTCCATTTCACTGATTCCATCTCCTACCCAACTTTGGTCTGGTATTCATCTGCCATTTCTTTAATCCTCAGCTTCTCGACTTTCAGTCTTTCTCCCTAACTGCTCCTTTCTCCTGTAGTCTGTCACGAGTCGGCTCGTGACATCAACTTTAGTGGGAAACCGCAAACTCTAGTGGAATCCCAGTGTTTATCATTCAGTTTAACCGCTACGTATTCACCCGGTCGGGAGTGTTTTCAGAACAATTTTTCACTGTGTCATAAATGATCGTCTTTGTGCGAGACATTAGCACTTCCGCTGAGCGATTTATTATGGGCGTGTTTCGCTCATTCTAGCCATTAGCAATGCGGCTGGACACTTGCCTCTTTCCCACGATTTGAAGTCAGTCAAGGTTTGTACGCCATGAAAGCAGGTTGGGGCCAGTGCGTAGCAGTGCCGCCGTTGTCCAGTTCCTGAATTTCCACGTAGTGTGATTGGCGAGAGACTCAGCGTGTGCAGTGTCCTTCCTCAGTAACGACACAAAGTCATCCGCTTAGTCCACTCTTTGACCAGTATTTTCTTTTCGTTTTTTTCCTAGGTTTAAGAGTTAGCTTTTGAGTGAGCGAGTGAGTGCAATCTCCTTATTTGAATTCATTTTGAAATGTAATGTAAATTTATTTCTTTGAAATCAATAAATTTAACAGTTCTTTTTCTCGAGCTTAATTTAATGTGAACTCGTGTTTTATTTTCCATATTAAGCTTATTTCACTTATAGCTCCTAGTTTGCATAAACGCTTTGCTATTCATAAGTGGTACTGAGGCCAGTCCTTTTGTATTAAGCTTAAAATCCGTTGTGCCAACCAGGAGTTAATGCACCAGCAAGAATCTGTTATCATTAATAGCATTAGTTATTGATTGTCAGGGGTGAAATCACTTTCTCCAGATGCTAACAGTACTAACAAACAGCAATTGTGAGGAATTAGTCTCTGCTGTGTACTGTTGAGAAAGTTTATAAATTCTCGTCCTTAGAGAATCGGCGAAGCAAGGCAGATAAAGTAATCATTGCTTGATTTTCACAAGACAATTCATTGTCCCTTCTCTTAAGTATTATTGAATATTATCCTTTAAGATTGCATATACTTAAAAACCCCATGACAATTGGCGACCTCATTCCAGGATATTAACTCCTAGCTCTAAAGCTATTCATGAGATAATACTCACTCGTTCATACTTAGGTATTTATCATTAAAGTCTATAGGCACTACCTTACTGGTGATTATTGATTCATTTTTATTAATTTACATAATAGTCTTCACAGTCAGTTGTTTGTTTAATTTTCTTTCTTTACCAGTTTAATTAGATAAAACTGGTCACCACTAACCTGTGCCTATATTCTTTATTTTCGATTATTGACATCTTTCTCTGAAAAAATTGCAGTCGGTACTGAGTCGCTAGTTTACTTAGATTGAGTTAGCATCATGTCCACCAGCGTCTTGGTACAGGAAGCCAAAGATATGGGTCTAACAGACCCAACTGAAATTAAGGACTTTGTCCTCTCTTGGTTTAATTACGAACAGCAACGCGAGAATGATGCTCATGAAGAGCGTCGAATTCAGCGTGAGAACCGCGAAAAGGAGTGCGAATACGAGCGAGAACAGTGCGAGGAATGCGAGAGAGAACGAGAACATGAGCAAAAACAACGCGAACTCGAGTTAGAACATGAGCGAGAACAACGAGAACACGAACGTGCCGAGCGAAAAGCACGCGAAAAACATGAACTTCAGGTGCTGAAGCTCAAGCGAGATTCCTTGGCTTCAGACACATCTGGTGCAGCTGGCCCAAGCTCCACGAGCGCTCTCCCTGCACATGTTATGGCGACCCCACACATCAAGCTTCCCCCATACAAGAAAGGCGAGTGAATCGAGCCATACATAGCTCGTTTTGAAGACATGGCTCAACTGTACCAGCTGGATGATGCAGCTAAGCGGCTTCAGTTTCTTAGCCTGTTTGAGGGCCCTGCCCTCGATATTCTCCACAGAATTCGTGGAGACAATCTCACGTATGAGATGATAAAGGCCGCACTCGTCAAAGCGTACGGTCTCTCAGTTGACGACGCCAAGAGTCAGTTCATGAGGACTCGTTTACAGGATAAAGAGACTGCCGTTCAGTTTCTTGACTGGCTTACTGCTTACTTAGATGAGTGGATGGAGAAAGATGAAACTCCTTCCACGTGTGAGGGGATAATTGACTTTATGCTGCGCACGCAGCTAGAAAAGTCGTGGCCTACTGAACTTATGGCTCAGCTTAAGATCTGCCAGGTAAGAGATGCCAGCGAGATGGTGAAGAAGGCTGACGCATTCTTTACTGCCTACGGGTATCAAACTCGCAAGCAGCATACCTGGAACAGAAAACCTGATAAATCTGGGAAACCGTCTCAGACCGAACCCCAGCAACAAGGCCATTCTCAGAATAATGGCCAAGGTCCAAAACTGCAGAGGAAGGACCAGGGGCAAAACACTCAGAAACCTGACTGGAAGCGGTACAACAAGTACCCTAACGAGCAGCAGTATCAGCCACGCAACCAACCATCGGGACTGTCATTTTCACCACCAGCTCAAGTGAATAGGAGGCAGGAGGCGAAAGCAGCCTTCATTCTTCAGCAGCAGCACGGTGGTCACGTCCCTTCCAGTACAGGTATTCCCCCACATTTCTCTAGTCCCACAGCGACAGTGAACCCCCCTCCACAGATGGCCAATGCTCATCTCCCCAGGCAGTGAGTACGACCCCTCAAGTATCTAATTCTCAGGGCACCATGTTTGCCGCATCACTTATTCAGCATCCTAATCAGTGGCTAGCTGCTTCCTCCACAGGCTCTCCCACAGGTGACAGTGCCTTCCTTGTTCAGTCAGGGTTTGTGAGAGCCATTCCTGTAAAGGTCCTGAGAGACAACGGGTCCTCAGGTTGCTCTGTCAGGCAGAGTCTAGTTCGGCCTGAGCAGTACACAGGTCGACAGATCCAAGCTGACCTTATTGATGGATCAGTGAGATTGTTCCCTGAGGCACGTATCCAGGTGGCATTTCCATTTTACACTGGTACGACACTCGCGGTTGTCATGCCAGAACCTTCATTTGACCTAATTTTAGGCAATATTCCCGGTGCTAAGCATAGTTGCACCGAAGATGACGCAACTCAGACTTCGGCTGCAGAAACACGAGCCAAGCTTGAGGCTCCAAACTGTGTCATCCCAGTGACCATTGAATTGCCGCAAGATCTGATGTGTAGCCAACTTGTTGTTCAAGAACAACATTCTGACCTGACACTTGCTGCCGTGCGAAAGAAACAAAAGGGCAGAGTGATTAAGTATTCACGGGGAGGTCGAGCCAAGTTTCTTCGTAAACAAGGACGGCTCTCCCATGAGTCACGAACAACCGAGGGCGAAGTTCGACTGCAGTTTGTCGTTCCAGCAAAGTACCTCCAAGCAGTGTTAGAATGGGGTCATTGTTCAGCCTCAGGAGGTCACATGGGCAAAAGGAAGACCCAGGGACGTATCCGTGCTGACTTTTTCTGGCCAGGGATGGGACAAGACATAGATAGTTTTGTGCGTTCCTGCAATGTGTGTCCACGTACCACTAATCAGGGACATGTCCTTCCTGCGCTGTTTGAAACCACACCCGTAATCTCTGAGTCAGGTGAGAGACAGGGCAGTGGTGAAGTAGATGCAGACCTGATGTCTCGCCTGCTAACTGCTAACTAACAAGGGCAACTGTTGTATGCAGGGTTCATTAAGATAGGCGTTCTCAGAGATTTGAGTAATCAAAGGACCAGCCTGGTTCCCAGTTAAAAGTGTACCAGTAATTGCTGACGACTTGCCCGTTGGTCCCACAGGACACGTTACGTCCAGGACTTGTACATACATGTATAACATAAGTTAAGGGGGATGTTTGAGAACCCTGCGGAGACAGTCCGAGGCTGTGTATAAATTACCTTGTGGAACGTCTCGAGCTGTGGGCCTCTCTGAGGATTCCCGGAGAATGCACAATATCCACACGAGTGTTCACACCCACGGTGGGTGTTAAAATGTGACCTGCCCGAGATTTCTTAGCGATTCTCAGCTTCCTGTCATTAACCTTAAGTGTAGAGTTAGGTTAACCAGTAAACTGCCCGTTCTAAGAGATTTGAGCAATTCAAGAACTGGCACGTTTCCTGGTTAGTAATGTTAGGTTAACTAGTAAACTGCCCGTTCTAAGAGATTTGAGCAATTCAAGAACTGGCATGTTTCCTAGTTAATAAGCATTAACCAGTAAACTATAAGGGTCCTGAGCGATTTGTGAATCCTAAGACTACGTTTCCTGGTTAATAATGACATAAGTACCGATTGCTAGGCAGAGAGAGAGAAATGACACTTTTGATGCTACACCTTGATTCCTTTCACAGGTGCAGCTGGTGGGTGCAGCATTGCCGTGCAGAACAGCTGGTCGTCCCTGTCGCATGCTGCTGCCCCTTCTCTTCTGCCTCGTCTTCATTATTTACTATAAATTTGTATTACATGATTTTACACACAGGTACAGTCACACCACAACTGTCACACCTACACCGTGTATTACATACATTACGCTACATAACAATTAGTTGTTAATGTAAGTGTAGCGAACTTTTCGCTCAGTTTGACCTGAGTACAGGATTTTTCACTGTCGTCACAGAGTTTTTCCCTCAAGCTTGCTTCTGTTAACGTAAATACGAGGTTTTTTCACTCACTGGCGACTGTGACTTTCTCCTGTATCAGGATAGCACACACACACACACCACAGTGTGAATCTTGTGTGACTGAGTTAGGATTTATATGTATGTATATTGAAATTTTTTCCTGAGAAAAAAATTTCACTTTTGATGGGGCATAATGTCACGAGTCGGCTCCTGACATCAACTTTAGTGGGAAATCACGAACTCTAGTGGAATCCCAGTGTTTATCATTCAGTTTAACCGCTACGTATTCACCCGGTCGGGAGTGTTTTCAGAACAGTTTTTCACTGTGTCATAAATGATCATCTTTGTGCGAGACATTAGCACTTCCGCGAGCAATTTATTATGGGCGTGTTTCGCTCATTCTAGCCGTTAGCAGTGCGGCTGGACACTTGCCTCTTTCCCACGATTTGAAGTCAGTCAAAGTTAGTACGCCGTGAAAGCAGGTTGGGCCCAGTGCGTAGCAGTGCTGCCGTTTTCCAGTTCCTGAATTTCCACGTAGTGTGATTGGCGAGAGACTCAGCGTGTGCAGTGTCCTTCCTCAGTAACAACACAAAGTCATCCGCTTAGTCCACTCTTTGACCAGTATTTTCTTTTCGTTTTTTTCTTAGGTTTAAGAGTTAGCTTTTGAGTGAGCGAGTGAGTGTGATCTCCTTATTTGAATTCATTTTGAAATGTAACGTAAATTTATTTCTTTGTAATCAGTAAATTTAACAGTTCTTTTTCTCGAGCTTAATGTGTTTTATTTTCCATATTAAGCTTATTTCACTTATAGCTCTTAGTTTGCATAAACGCTTTGCTATTCATAACTGGTACTGAGGCCAGTCCTTTTGTATTAAGCTTAAAATCCGTTGTGCCAACCAGGAGTTAATGCACCAGCAAGAATCTGTTATCATTAATAGCATTAGTTATGGATTGTCAGGGGTGAAGTCACTTTCTCCAGAGGCTAACAGTACTAACAAACAGCAGTTGTGAGGAATTAGTCTGTGCTGTGTACTGTTGAGAAAGTTTATAAATTCTCGTCCTTAGAGAATCGGCGAAGTAAGGCGACATAAAGTAATCATTGCTTGATTTTCACAAGACAATTCATTGTCCCTGCTCTCAATATTATTGAATAAATATTCTTTAAAATTGCTTATACATTAAAAACCCCATGACACAGTCCACCTCGCTCTGCTCAGCTTGATCTTGCATACTGCAGTCACATGATCTGGTAGACCTCCACATCATTCTTTCACGACTCTTACCAGCAACCGTTCCCAGCATCGATCTCTGTACAAGCACGTAATCAATCAGGCTCCTTTCAACGCGATCCCCATTCCTTCTATATCATGTATATTTATGTGCATCTTCATGTTTGAAAGATGAGTTACAAATGCACAATCTCCTCTCCTGACACATTCCCTGACACATACTTTTACTTAAAATTGTGGTTTGGAACAAATTATTGATGAAGGTTAGGAATGCAGATACACATGAGAGTGGTTGCACATTTATTTCTTAAAAAGGAAAGTGTATTTTATTCCCTAGGCACTGTAAAGCCCAATCTTACAAGCTAATTGGGAGCAAGGATTCTGCTCATTAGCTGAATTCTCCTTAAATAAAGTGAAGACCTTATTGGAAAAATAGGGTTAGGGAGCAAGGCCTCTGAGCGACCTCCCCCCAACCCACCAAAACTGACTTTCTGATCATTTAACCCGCCCCGTCCCGGCCACTTTTCGACTACTGGTACCCCCCAATCCTGGGCATTTTTCGACCCTTTTTTTTTTTTTGCTTAAACTTTCGCTTTTGGTCAGAAACAATGGCCGGTGGCAAAGAAAGTGGTCCCTGGGGTCCCTAATTAGCTTAACCAGGTATGCCTTGGTCCCACCTGGCCCCGTGTTCTCCCTATGCGGTGTGAGCATCAAACGTTTTCTATGGTATTATAAGTTTGGGAAACCAATGAAAGTAAGTAGAAATGAATTTATTACAAACATAAAAACATGTGATAAAAGAGTATATTGGATTTTATACAAAAATAGAGCAGAAATAAGCATTGTACCATCGTGAGAAACGAGCAAAATCGGCCAACTTGGTTCCCATGAATCGCTAACATTCTAAAATCATGATACGTATAATTTTTTTTACTTACATAATACTTCTACAATAACATTATACCATTTTACATTATATTGAACTGTTTTTACGTATTCACAGGCCTTTTGATAACATTTAGCGTAATGCTAGCGCTTATTTACGTAGTGAGTGAACTCGCTGTGACTGATGTTTCAACTCGTATTGTGCTTTTTCTACTTACATAATACCTTTCTAATATTATTATACACTTTTCAACTTTATAGAACTGTTTTGAGATTATTTCAGGCCTTACGTAAATATATAGCGTAATAATAGCGCATAGTAACACACACGGTGAAGTCGCTATGACAACTAATTCAACTTACAACCTATTTTTGTACTTATATAATAATTCTACACTAACATTGCACATGTAAACACTTGATATAATTGATATTATATCATTTCTGAACGTACGATGGAACTTAGCGTCATATTTGCGCGTACTTACACAGGGAGTGTTATCGCGATATCATTTGTTTCATCTTACACAAGTAATCAACTTATAAAATACCTTACTACTAACATTACAACATCATCCACTGTATATAATTCCTATCACATACTTACTGACCAGAATGTGGGTGTACTCGTGACATCAATTATGACAACTTACAGTAATGTTCAACTTATACGTTTTATTCATGCTAACATTACACCCGTTTCCACTTTATTTCCTTGCTATCACATATTTACTGACCAGATTTACACAGTGGGTGTAGTTTTGATAACAATTCTTTCCACTTACACTAATTCTCATCTTATACATTACTTTTCTGAAAAAATAACACCCGTTTCAACTTTATATTTGACTTAGCACCTACTGACTGGCCTTACCATTATCATGAGCGTCATTTCGCCTTCCCACACAGTTTCAGAAGTGTAAGAAATTATATTCCTTGAAACAAGGCTGAAGGCACAACGCAACATTGCACTCGACACACTCGTATCTTGTGTCTTTTCTCTGCGTGGATGGTCTGACTGTCGAGTGCTTACATACATGGCAGCGACGCTGGGGTTTACGACAGTTTGGTTCGGAAGGGATTGCGCTGGGGTAGTGGCGGCCTGCAAGACATAGGGGAGTCTGAGCAGCACGGGGGGCGCGGGGGCGGTGTGGGGGTCTTTCCTGGGCATGCTTGGCGATTATTTCACGTGCCAGCTCCCTCACAAACCCCTCAAAGGTCTCGGATACTCCGGTGGTCATTGCGTGCAGGTAGTGGGCGTTCAGGACCGTGATGTCGAGCAAGTGGAAAAAGAGTTTCTTGTACCACTTCATCGTTGTCTTGGCACAGTCAACACTTGAAATCATCGAGTCTGACTGATCAACTTGCCTCATGTTCAGATTATAGGCAAGTACAGACTCTGGTTTCCATACGTTGCGCCTCCTCTCGCTACGGTGATCCACGGAGTCTGTGCGGTGCATCAGGGGGCTGTGAACAGTTGATAGGAGGCAAACTTCCCTGTTGTGGTTCCACAGGGTTGCAAGGATGTTATTGGCCTGGAAGAAAACCACCTCATTCTTGTCAAGTTTCCTCCCTATCTTGACCATATGGCGACGGTTTCTCTTGACTGTACCACAGACTCCAGTGTCGTGTTGGTGGAGGAACCTAGCGAGAAGAGGGCTAGTGTACCAGTTGTCCAGGTACAAAACATGACCACAATGAAGGTACTCTTCTATCATTGTCTTCACCACGGCCCCAGAGAGTCCTATACTCCGATCTTCTATTATATCTGTCTGTGCGCCCGTGTACAAGACTATGTCTTGCACATAACCAGTCTTACAGTCACACATAACAAAGATCTTGAACCCGAAACGGTGTCTCTTGCTGGGTATGTACTGCCTAAAGGAAATATTGCCTCTCCACAACACAAGACTCTCGTCTATGACGAGGTCTCTGTAGGGATAAAATGAGGAGCAGAACATTTCCCGTAAATGATCAAATACCAGCCTAATTCTCCTCATTTTATCGGTGTTATTTGCATTGGCTGGATCATCTGCATCAAAAAAGTGGAGGCGGCCGAGAATAAACTGAAATCTATTACGACCCATCACCTTTCCAAAGAAAGGTGTTAGGATGATTGGGTCCGTTGTCCAGTAGGCAGGAATTTGATTTTTCCTCACCACACCCATCAAGATTACCAGGGCAAAAAATAGGAACATCTCTGATATAGTCACGGGATAGTCATACTGTTCTGCATGCTTGCTTGTGGTTCCTAAGCGTTCACTTTCAAGGCGCTGGGATTGTGAAAATATATTTGTCTGTTCTACTATGCGTCCAACAAACGCCTCACCAAAAAACAAGTTGAAAAAATCTAACCGTGACGACCCAGCATTTACACCTGGAGCCGTGCAACCTGACTGCCACTCCTCAGTGAAAGGGTGAATAATGGTAGTAAAATTACCCCCATCCTCCCAGTTCCACGTGACACCACCGTCTCCAGCCACGTCACCATCGTCCCCTTCGTCAGGGTGGGGAGGTGAGGGTGGTGGGGGAGGTTGGGGAGGTGGAGAGCGGCGCCTCTCATCACTCGCACTTCTCTTCCCTCTCCCTTTTCCTTTGCCCTTTCCCTTCCCTTTCTTTCCTTTCCCCACATCCTGGGGCTGTGGGGAGGAAGTTTGTGAATATTCAGGGGCGAAAGAAGTGCTGGGGAGTGACTCAACCTCCTCTCCCCTAGGCCTACGAGCACCATGTGCTCGTGCTGCCTCCCTCACACCACTGGCCCCTTCACCCCGCACTACCCCCACACCACTCTCACTTTCACCCCGCGCTGCCGCCACAACACTTTCCCTTTCTCCCAGCAATCCCACCACACCACCTGCTACTTCCCCAGACAAAGTACTTGAACCATACCTTAGGTGTCGTCTCGCCCCACCTTCTGATCCACGTGGTGATATTTTCTCCTTTCCCAACCATGCGGCGATATCACATCCTAGGCCTCCGTCATCCTCATCGTCCTCATCCTCGTCCTGATCGGAATCGTGATGGAGAGATAGCTGTGCATGTGGTTGGGGAGCAGGCTGGCCTTCCCTTGCCTTACGGTATGTCACATACCGCGTTTTTCGGGGCGAAGGGACTTCCTCATCACTGCTACTTGTTTCTTCCTCTGGCTGGACGTAATCGCGATCCACCACATCATCATCGAGTGGAGAATCACTGTCTCCAGTGAAGGCTTCCAGGACGGATGCAATTTGCTCGTCTGAGAGACCTTTCCGCGCCATGTCTGACCTGGGTCACTGCTGGCAGGTGAGTGACCGAGACAAGGGCGAGCGCGGGTCACGCGGGGTCTAGGACGCTGCCCGCCTGGCGGCAGGTAGGGGAGGCTTGGGTACCCGGGCGAAACGAAAATCTCCCGCGAATTTTGAAAATTGTGGAAATTATGAACCTTGCAATTGCAGGACGTTGAAGTACGTCCTCGGGACTGGCTGTGACAAAACGTGAGGACGTGGAAGTACGTCCTCGGGACGGCGCGGGTTAAAGCTGGAATAAGTGGTTAGTACAAGAGGGTAATACATCTAACAGCATTAGAAAATGGAAGAAAAACATATTCAACAAGCAGTTGGATGTCCTACTTAGGTTTTGAGTGTCTTCCGTGATGTATGCCAGCTGTGCTCCACCACCGCTTGGCTGGCTTGTTTCCTCTCTCCGAGGCCCGAAAGGGTGTGGTGGTGGGAAGCTGGTGAGAGAATCAAAGATTCAACTCCTCCATCTTTGCCTTTGATGATTTGACGATGGAGACGAGAAGAGGCTCTCGAACCCACGGAAATCTTCCTCTTCCTCTTGACCTGATGACGGTGATGAGGGTGGTGGTGGCTGTGGGGTGCAGGATGCTGAAGGCTTGGAGGGAGGAGGTGTAGGGGGGCTGAACAGAGTCCTGGGAACTGCCTTGCTCGTACTGGGTCCTGGATCCAACGTTGATGAGCTAGTCGAGGGGTGAGGTTTCTTCTTGAAGAAACTGTCGATGGTGGTCTGGGGTGCTTTCGCCTTCTTCTGACGGAGCAGCTCCACGTACTCCAACAGCAGCTTCATCATCCCTGTCTTGAAGTTCATAGCCCGGTTAACAAAAGGGTCTGTGTCCAGCATATCGTCTGCCAGTCCCATCGCTTTGTTGATGATGTCGCTGAGGAGCTTGTTGGTTAGCTCCTTAACCTCAGGCAGCTTATCCTCCTCCACCGCCTCCTGCTGTTGGTGTTTCTCGAGCTGGAAAAGGTCATCCTTTGTCAGCTCCTGTGAGTGGGATTGCAGGAGCTCCTCCACATCCTGCTGGTTAACTTCGTCAAAGCCAGCATTCTGTGCAAGGACAACAATGTCGTTCTGTACATCAGCCAGCGGCTCAGCCGGAAAGCCACGGAACGAGTTCACACACTTGGGCCACAGCAACTTCCACATTCCATTCAGGTTCCCCTCCTTCACCTCTTCCCAGGATTCCTTAATGTTGAGGATGGCTTCCTTAATGTTGTACGCTTTCCAGAATTCCATTACAGACTTCCCAGCATCCAAGGCGTCGTTAAGTTTCCACATACACCCCCTGGTGTAGTATGCCACAAAGGAGGCAATTACACCTTGGTCCATGGGCTGCAGTAAGGCAGTGGTGTTAGGTGGGAGAAACACCACTTTTATATTCGGGAACACTTCCTCGATGGTTGTCGGGTGTCCTGGGGCATAATCCAGGATGAGCAAACACTTGTTAGTCAGGTTGTACTTGCCACGTCACTTCTTCAGGAAGGGCATGAAATATTCCGTCAGGTACTCTAGGAACATGGTCCTCATCACCCAGGCCTTGTTTGCCCGCCAAACAACAGGGAGGCTATAGAGATATATGCTGTGCGGCGCCCTTAGGTGTTGGGAGTGGTACACCTGGAGAGATTTCAGCCATTCATCACCTGCAGTGTTGCCGCCAAGAAAAGTTAGGCGATCCTTACTCGCCTTGAAGCCAGGCGCCAATCTCTCGTCCCGCTAGATGTAGGTGCGGGAAGGCATCTTCCAGAAGAGGCCAGTCTCGTCCAGGTTAAAGTCTTGCCTTGTGTCATAGCCGCTCTCTTCGGTGATCTTCTGCAGCTGCTCAGGGAATGCGTTGGCCATGTCCATATCAGCACTCACCTCCCCTTGAATTTTGATATTATGGAGGTTTGCACACCTATTAAAATGTGCAGACCATCCATCACTGGCCATGAAGGTGTCACTAACAGGTGAGGGCTTGCCATGGGCCTGGCTAGGACCTGCACCACCACTACCCCCAGAGCTAGCACCACCGCCTGGATCAGCACTCGACATGCTATCGTCACTGGTCACATCACTCGCACTCGCACGACCTGCACTACCTACAACACTTGCATCATATTGTACTCTTTCTTGCACCTTTCCCACACTTTCAGTGCCTTGGCTTGAATCAGGGCCTTGGAGAGAGGCATGCAGACCTTGGGTCTGGTCCTCCACCCAGACTCACAGCAGCTTCTTCATTTTCTCCATCACACAGTCATTGGTGCCGGTCTGGGTAGCACTCAGAGGCACACTGGACGAAGCAGCCAAATCAGTAAGTTTCTACTTGTTCTTCAGGATGGTGCACAAGGTTGAGGAGGAGAGCTCGTAGATAGAGCAAAGCTCCTCCATGTGCACACCTCTGTTGTGCTTCGTAATTATCTCCAGTTTCTGGGCGACAGAGATAGAAAGCCGAGCACGCTTAGCACTGGGAGTATTAGGGGTCACAATGGAATGCTTAGAAGACATGATCATACAGTAATCCTGGGCACAGAAAAAATGCATGCTTCAAGACTTACCTTAACTGGGCAAGCTTGGCTGGAAGAATGTTTATGAAAATAAGGCGGGAAGAGGCTCGCAGAGCTAGCATGAGACTCGTTTCCTAGCTGCTGAGGTAAACACAGCGGACAGCTGCAGTGCGACCCTCAACTCGATTCTCGCAATTGCAGATTTTTACCGGCTCGTTAAACCGGCAGTGGTGCAAATTCCTAAACCTCGTGTTAGCAAATTCTCACTAAGCGATTGCTTGTTAACTGGGACTTGCCTGTACAGACATACATATACATATACATGTGTATATATACTGTATATATATATGTATACTGCATATATATATGTATATATATATATATATATATATATATATATATATATATATATATACAGTACAATCCCAGCTATCCGGTATCCAGACAAACGGAATACTCAGAACAACGGGAAAATTCAAGGGCTGGTAAAAATGTCTAAGTTATAACTGTGCGCCAATTTGAATGGACCACCAAACCGCCGTTTGATTGTGTCACGCGAGGCTGGGGGAAGTCAGACAAAGCGAGGTGAAGGCATTTCCGGCTGATGTAAATCCCTAGCAAATCCTCTTAACCAACCCTCCTCTCCCCCTCTTTCCCCTACTTGAATTCAGTCATCCTCCACACCCTCCAAAAATCACCAGTCTGCGTTTTGCCACCAGGCAGTAAACAAGGTCTCTTGCTATTGTGTTCCTCTGATAGACGATAATTTGTACACTCCAAAATGCCTAAAGTGCAAACTAAACGTAAGCGTATCGTGCTTACCTTGAAACAGAAGCTGGACATATGCAACAGACTTGAAAAAGGTGAACATTATAAAACACTAATGGCTGAATATAAATGTTAATAGGAATGAAAGTTTACTTTGTTGGAAGAAAAATAAATAAATAATATGCTTGCATTTCATACGTACATCATTTATTTTATTTTCTGCAAAACAGCTGAGTGGCAGGTGAGGGGTGGAGTGATGGAGGTCAGGTAGGGAAGAAGAAGAACAGTCGGAAACGTAAACAAACTCACGTGGGGGCACAGGTGTTGTGATAATTCTACAGTGCAGTCTTAACACATCATCAGTTCACTAATAAATGTTCAAGCTTTTATTTCTTTATTTTATTTTTCACTTTTTATGAGTACAGTACATATAATGAATACAGTAATTTGATAAACAATGGACTGGTGTAATTTGCAGTACTGCAAATTGCTAGACATTGCACACGTGCCTTATGACCATGGTGTGTGTTTACAAGGCAGTTTTTCAGGCGGAATCTCTTAGTGTAACCCCTAATGTGACTGGTGAGTACCTGAACTGTATTTACTGCTGTGATAGCCTTTGTATAGATTTGACTTGAAAATCAGAAATACGGGAAAAATCTGTAACCGGGAAGGTAAATTCCCCAAGCCACCCGGTTAACTGGGATTGTACTGTATATATATACACACACACACACACACACACACACACACACACACAGGTATACCCTGCCACACAGTCACCCTTTATGCGATATCCTGCCTCCGCGATGTAAAAAAATAACACCCTTCCCCACCTAACGATAGCCAGTCCCCTGTTATCTGTCTGTCTGTCTATTCTCAGACACCTTAATCCCATAAGGGGTGGCCACAAACAAATTGCCTCCCTGTCGCCCTATCCAGTGCCACTTCACTGCCTTGCTCCCAGCTCACACACCCCTCTCTCATACTTATACCTCTCCACTCCATCCCTCCATCTCATCCTCAGCGACCCCCTTCCTCTCCCCCCTTCCAAATCACTTGCATACACTCTCCTCATTAGTCTCTCATTCTCCAAGCTCTCCCCATGGCCAAACCACCTCAGTGTAGTTCTCCTAACACTTTCTGTCACATCCACTTCCACACCACAGTGCTTCTTCAGTTTCTTATTTATTAGTCTGTCTCTCCATGTAACTCCACATCCTCCTCTCAGATAACTCATTTCCACTGCTCTCACTCTTGACTTATGCCTTTCCAACAAGATCCAAGTTTCACTTCCATACATTAGAGTTGGTATCACAATACTGTCATGCAGTGACTTTTACTTAGGCGATGGGGACCTGGAGCGGTGGCGTCTTTGCCGTGGGTCTCCCCCCAGAGGCTGTCGAAGCAGAAGAGGACAGCATGGGGTCCAAACCACCACAAACCCCTCCGGCCCATCACGGGGCCCAAGAACCTGGGAGTGGCTTTGGTCACCTGGGCAGGTACCGCATCTCTCAGCACAACACATACAACAACACTGTTTTTTCTACACCGAGAAATGACTCCCCGATGGTCATTTCTTGACAACTTCTTCTGGTCGGGGACATTGAGAGCAATCCAGGACCCACCAACAAATACATATGTCCAAAATGCTCAGAACCTATCATGTCGAGCGGACAGACAAAAGGTTCAGTTCAGTGCAATTCCTGCAAGAACTCGTTCAGTTCAATGCAATTCCTGGAAGAACTGGACCCATTACACCTGCACAACACTTGCATTCAGAAGACACTACACAAACACCTGGACTTGCTCCTTATGCTCATTCCCCCTACCCACTAACCCCCCCACCAACCCTACTCCTACTTCCTCCACACCTCCTCAGTCTAACCCACTGATCCTTCCCACACCATCCAATCCCCCAACCCCTCCCATTCCACCCCATCCTAATCCACCCCAACCCTTACGTCCATCACAACCTTCTTCTACCTCTTCCCTTCTGCCCACACCACCACCTCCCTCCCGTGCTGCAACAGGCAACACACATCGCACACACAACGTAAACATCCTTCAGTTAAACACAGATGGCATAAACACCAAAAAACTGGAACTCACACTATTCATCAAACAACAAAACATACATATTGCCATCGTACATGAAACAAAGCTACTCAAAACACAAAAATACTTACATTTCATAATTTCACCACCATTCGACAAGACCAGGCCAACAGTGGTGGCAGTGGACTTATTACCCTGGTACACAAATCCATCAACTTTTCAGATATCAGTGCACACACAAAATCACTGCTTCCCCCACATGACACCACAACAGAAATACAATCAGTTAAGATACGCATTGGTAACAAATCACACATAATAATCGCCAACACATACATTTCTCCCTAGTCAACGCCAAGGTGTCAGCCTGGCATATCAGCAACCCTGACACAGACAGAGGGCTGGCACTGCAATCCCAAACAGATCATCTTTTCATAATGAATAATCTCCATCAACATACCCATATCCCACACCAGGCCCTCTTCCTCCCATCATCCCCAGACATCACCTTTTGCTCCCAAACCTTGCTCCCACAACATCCTGGAGAGTGGTCAATACCCTTGGATCTGATCACCTCCCAATCATCATCACTGCCAAAACCAGAATCACCCCAGCTGGCCACAGACACACATACACTAATTATAAGAGAGCCAACAGAGAGGCCTTCACAACTGAAACAGAACAACATTTGGAAACATTAAACAGTATATCCATCACAAACATCAACACCGCTGTACACACTTTCAATACAATTACAGTATACAGAATGCAAACAAAAGACACATCCCTAGAGGCAACAGAATGAGACACAACCCCAACGTCACACCAGAAATTCAAGGCCTTATCAGTCAACAGGACACACTACAACACTCCCCAACACCCCATACCCAAGACAGTGTACAACAAATACAAGAACTCAACACTCATATAAACAATAAAATATCAGAACAGCAAACACTAAACTGGAATAAGTATCTCCAAACTCTTAACCACAAAGCAAACACCAGCAGACTCTACAAAACACTAAATTGCATCACACACTCCACCAGCAACACTACACAATCACATGCTGCCATCACAACAACAGACACCAGACCTTCAAACAAACAACAAGCAAACACTCTCATCAATCACTTTTCACATGTCAGCCATCTAAACCCCCATCGCGACGAGCAACGTATCATCCGACGTAAGAGACAGTTCCCCATAGATCCAGACTTCGCACCTTTCACTTACAACCAGATGAAGCACATCATTACCAGCCTTAAGCACTCATCTGCCTGTGGACTAGACAACATAAGCAATATTCACCTTAAACACCTTGGACCACAAGGCATACAAATACACACCAACGTATCTAACTATAGCTACTCACACAACATAATACCCAACATCTGGAAGCATGGCATCATTATCCCCAAACCCAACAAAGACCCCATATTACCTTCCTTACACCGCCCCATCACACTCCTCTGCACCTCCTCCAAAGTCACTGAACGACAGCCAGTTACACCTCACACCCTCCTAGCCCCATCGCAACATGGCTTTAGGCCACTACATCCCACAAACACACTTCTTACAGACCTCTCACAGAGAGTTTTTCATGGCATGAATTCAGCTAGGCCACCACACACAACACTTCTGGTCACGCTAGACATTAGCAAAGCTTTCGATGCCATCCCCCGCCACAGCCTCACAAACAAAATACTTGACACATACATGCACAATAACACAAAAAGATGGCAGGCAAACTACTTAGCAGGCAGATGTGCACATGTAACATTTTTTGGTTAGTCTTCGAACATCAGAAATTTCACAAATGGCATCCCCCAAGGATCTGTTTTGTCCCCTACACTCTTCAACCCATACATGCCTGACATACCCACACCACAGATACACATAGCTTCCTATGCAGATGACATAACACATGTACACACCAAAATACTGTACAAACACAGCTGCACACATCCTCCAACCTTACCTCAACACACTACACGAATGGTTCACCACAAACAGGCTCAAAATAGCCCCAGCCAAATCTACAGTGCCCCTTCTCACAAACTGAACAACAGAACACAGCCACATTCCACACCTCACCATAAACAACACTATCTACCCCCCCCCCCCCAAAATCCAGTACGTCAGTGTCATTTAAACAACACATCACAAACATTAAAAATAAAATAATGCCAAGATTCAATGCCTTGAGGTCACTTGCCCATACAACATTTGGATACAACAAAGAAACCACCACCACAGCATATAAACAATATATTATTTCAGTTATGAATTATGCAAGCTCTGCTGGGGCTCCTAACCTCACTGAAAGACACTACAACACTCTACAGACCATACTGAACTAGGCCCTAAAAATATTCACAGGCTGCACAGCTAGTACACCCACAGACCACCTACATCAAGAAACCAAAGTCCTCAAAGTCAAGGATCAGCCAGACATGAGAGGCACCCAAATTCTCACTGCAACCTCCACAAACCCACACCATCCACTACAGTACATGGCAGCACATCCACACTCACCAAGGAACATCAAAACAACACCCAGCACACAATATCTTACACAAATACTGTCATCTCTCCCCCTTCGTCCACCTCAGACCAGCTTCCAGAAGCATATCCATTCTCAGATCGCTCGCTGCTCCATTCAGTCACTTAAAGACAACACACAGCTGCATGCACTGCCTCCTGATATCCACCCCTCTGAATCCTATCTCTCTCGTGAGGACAGGGTCCACCTGTCCAGGCTGAAATGTGGGCACCATCCAGCTCTCATAAGTTACCAGAAGAGGCTGGATGACTCCGTTGCTGATGCCTGTCCAGAATGTAACACAGCACCCCATACTATTAGGCACATTATGGAAGATTGCATTGCACACAATCACCTATGCCAACAACACAACATAAACTCCTTGAGAGCTCTGTGGGAAAGCCCAATCTCAGCCATGGCCTTCTGTAGGGACTCGGGGCTGTTCAGCCAAACTGCCTAGGGAACGACTAATACTACTAATGCAATGAGTTTTGTTTGTTTTTTACCAATTTTGATATTTTATACAGTACATAAGGTTTATGTTTTGTTTGATTTATTAACTTTTTTTCTTTATATAGTAATGTGATTTAACCATAGGTGTGGTGAACACTCATTTTTGGGTACAGCTTGCTAAGTTTAATTTTTTCCGGACTTATTTTTGATGATTTTCAGATTTTACTTTAGGGTTTGGATGAGTTATAAACTGCTTTTAGACTTAGTTTAGCTTGTTTTAAAGCTCTTTGGGGATATAGGTGAGCTAGAAACTTGTTTTTGGACTCATTTGGTTGGGTTTTGGACTTGGTTGGGGGGGGGGGAATCCCAAGGCCCCAAAACACATCCCTATACTTTCTATGTTATAACGTCCCTGTTTAACGAGATGCCGACTCAATGATGAGTTTTCTCAAACGCATCTCATAGTTATAGTGAAGATGACCTGTATATAACTTACTGAACTGCAGGCTGAAGTTGCCCTTCACTTGCAGTCCACAGTCCTCCTCTTAATGGATGGGAAGGGAGTTGAGAGATATTTGTATAACCAGACAGTGGAGCTGCCCAGATATATCATTGCCACTACCTTCTGAAGGTGCCCCTCTCCTATGCCTTTTGGAGATAGGACAAGAAATCTGATGAATTAAATGACGTGTGAATGACCTAAATCATACAGCAATCTTTTGATAATTCACATTCTGTTTATGCTTTCTTGTATCTCATTTCTGGATGCTACTCACTCTGTTTATCATTGAGAAATATGCTTAGGATCATGATGTTGAACAGTTCTGTTTTATTTTTTATCACATCATAATATTTAGTTGACATATGGAAGGATGTAATTGTGATTGACACTATTATGGGCCAGTGATGCACCAAGGCGTCATATGTTGGCCAGCCGATTCCGGGCCCATGACGCGGTGGTGCATCATTTGTTGAAGCAATTTTTCATGGCTCAAATACATGGCGTAACAGTCTGGTAAACACAGGCAACACTTAAAGCTGGCTTGGAAACGTGTTAATAAAATAAAAAACCTTTCATTTCCAGTAATTCATATGAAAATACTTGTATTTTCATTTCCCTCCAGATGTTGATAAACAAATGAAATACCAGTCCAACAGCCCCCGAAGCTTGAGTATTCTGGGGTTCACAAAGTCTGCCAATGTGTCACATGGCAGGCGGGCAGGAGACCAGGTGTTGGTAATCACTGCCAGAGAAGGTGATGAGGTGAGTAAGCAGTAGAGGAGTTTTTGTTGTTATTTAAAGCTGGTCTGTCTGGTCAAGCAGACCCATGAGCCACAGGTGAGCAACTGCCTCTGTAGGTCTGGAATGCAGGTACAGAACAATACATACACAGTGGAGGGATCTGAGACCCCTTTGTGGTAGACAACACTTCACCAAAGTTGGACTAGGGTTCATCCCACAGCAAGGTGCTGGGAAATATGGGGAGATGTGGCTCCCGGTTAGATGTCGCAGCTGCTCCACCCAGGATGCACAGCATCACCACAGGTAAGCTCCCCTTCATTGCTGCTAGCAGAGGAGAAAAGGCAAGAGGTAGTGATAACATCAGTATGGGGGAAAAAAATCACAAGAATTTATTAGCCCCTTCATTATGATGATATGTAGTTTCATCTTGCAACTTCTAGAGGATTTTGTTCATTGTAATAAAAGACCTCATATTGAAGGGACTAATGACAGCTATATCTATCTCCTCCCAGTTTAAATATCTTTCTTAAACAGGAAAGAAAAAAAAATGTATTAATCTGGTATCATCATCGTCGTCGTCATCCGGACCTCCTTTCCACCTTGGGGCCGGGTGAGGGGTAGTAGCGTCCAGACAGCCAAAGTTTGCCCAGTTTAGTGGGCCACACCTCTATTCACTCATCATTCAAGCCCACGGAATCCTGGCTTCATCAGATAGGCCAAAAAAATTCACCAAGTTCTGTAGCTTCGCATATATGGTAATTATCCGATAGCGTCAGTCCGAATGCTGTCACATTAAAAAGGGGGTGCCAAATCCCTGGCCATGTGCTTCTTCACACAAAATTCATCCAGCCAGCTCGATCCCGTGTCAGTCCCTTACCCTCACCAACTTCCATACCTCTCTCACACTCGTCTACCATATCCTTCCATCTTCTTCTTGGCCGACCTCGCCTCCTTTCTGTTTCAGATTTGCTTAGATATACCCTTTTCACCACTTGATTGTTATCCTTTTCTCTCCACATGACCATAGCATCTCAGTACACTCACTTAGATTCTGGTGTCCACAGACGTCCTCACTCTGCATCTTTCATGAATCACATTATTCCACATCCTGTCCACTCACTGTACTCCCAATACATTCCTCAGCAGTCCCATCTCCACTGCTCTTATTCATGACTTTTCGTTTTCTCTCCACATTATAGTCTCACACCTGTATGTCAGTTGGCACTATATCCTATTTGATTGACCTGTGCACCTGTCATGTATGGGGCAAGTAGGGTGTATTTGATTCGTGGCTGCTGATTGGCCACCAGTGATGTAAAGCTACAGCTCTTCTCATTTTAACACATACTGTATATTTATATTTGTAAGTTGCTTGGAATATAAGCAGCCTGTTTAAATGTGGAATAATATCCAAAGCTCAGGAGGTCGAAATTAGCATTAAAAGATTACTTTTATCAAAGAAAATTAAAGTTAATTATAAAGTCTTAGGAAACAATGGGTGATGTTTGAAGTAAATTATCCACCCACAGTGTACATGTACGTCCACATGTTGCACTACAACCACCCACGGTGTACACCTACAGTATGTCAGCATGTTACACTATAATACATGTCTGCATTTACTTCAGTGACATCATTGGTGGCCAATCAGCAGCTGCAAATCAAATATACCCTACTAGTTCCATATATCTTAGATGCACAAGTCAGTCAATTAGGGCATAGCACTCCTTCATGTAAGCCTCACACAGCTGCAGTACTCAAGCCTCTGTTTCCTATCAAGGCCTTCATAGCACCAGCTGCTTCCTTCCTTGTGTCACTGTACTTTCCATTTCTTTTGCACATTTTCCTCTCTTTTCTATCACTGTACCCAGGTGTTTGAACTCTTTCCCCAATTCCAGTCTCTCTTCATTCACTGTAACATCACACTGAGTCACCTTCTCTCTCAGTAACAGTCATTTTACTCTTTTCTACATTTACTTTAAAGGCACGATGCTCATAGGCATCTACAAAACTCTGCACTACTCAACAAAGCTCTTGTCTAGTATTTGCAAGTAGCACTGCATCATCAGCATACATCAAATTTGAGATATTCCATCCATCATCATGCATTACCAACGCCATCCCTCTCTCCATTACTCATGTCTATACTTCTTCCCATCCATCTATCTATCTGTCTTTTGCCAGATGCCTTAATCCTGTATGGGGTGGCCACAAACAAATCGCCTCCATGTCGCCCTGTCCCCCGCCATTTCACTGCCCTGCTTTCAACTCACACCCCTTTCTCTCATATACCTCTCCACTCCATCCCTCCAGCTCATCCTCGGCCTCCCCCTCCCTCTCCCCCCCTCTACTCTCACATACACTCTCCTCGTCAGTCTCTCACTTTCCATCCTCTCCACATGGCCAAACCACCTCAGTATGTTCCTCCTAATGCTTCCTATCACATCCACGTCCACACCACAACGCTCCTTTATATCCTCATTTGTCAGCCTGTCTCTCCATGTGACTCCACAGGCTCCTCTTAAATAACTCATTTCCACTGCATTCACTCTTGACTTGTATCCTTCCAACAACGTCCAAGCTTCACTTCCATACGTTAGAGTTGGTATCACAGTACTGCCATGTAGTAACTTTTTCACTTCCATGCACACTTCCCTGTTTCTTATCACTGCTTTCAAGGAACCAGCAACCTTTCTTCCGTGTTATACCCTTTCACGCACTTCACGCTCCAAACTTCCATCCTTACATATCACACTCCCCAAGTCCTTAAATGTACTCAGATTTTCCATTTCCTCATCATCCAACCTCACTGTATGTTCACTGACTTCAACTCTCTCAAAGACCATCACTTTACTCTTCCCTACATTCACCCCTAGATTCTGTTTCTTACACACTCTCCCAGACTCATCCACCAAGCCTTGCAGCTCCCCTTCGTCTTCACTTAACAACACAGTATCATCTGCAAACAACAGTACAGGGACTTTCCAAACACTACCCTCTCTCACTAGGGCCACTCCAACATCCACTGCCTTACCGTGTATCTCTTTTATTACCCCATCTATGTACAGATTGAACAACCATGGAGACATGACACATCCCTGTTTCAACCCAACCTTTAAATAGAAAAATTCACTCAGTTCGCCATCCACATGCACTGCAGCCTTAGCACTGTCATACATACCCTTCACAGCATTCAACAATTTTCCATCTACTCCATATATTCTTAATACTTTCCACAATCCTTGTCTGTCCACCCAGTCATATGCTTTCTCCAAATCCATGAAGGCCACATACAACTTCTTTCCCTTCTCTGGAAACTTTTCCACTAAAGATCTAACAATGAATATCTGATCTACATGACCTCTTCCCTTCCTAAAGCCTCCCTGTTTTTCTCCAACTAATTCCTCTGTTATTTCCCTAACTCTGTCAATAAGTATCCCACCATACACTTTTCCCCTTACACTGAGAAGACAAATGCCCCTATGATTACCACACACCTCTTTTTCCTCTTTTCCTTTGTACAAGGGAATAATTATACCTGACTTCCAATCTTCCGGGACTCTACCTTCCTCCTAGGCCAATCTGCACATCTTCCACATCCATTCTACTACTATCTCTCCCCCATGCTTCAGCATTTCACCACACACTGCATCAGTTCCTTGGGCTTTCCCCAGTTTGACTTTCTTCATTGCTTCCACAACTTCTATCTTACTGATTTCTTCCTGTCTTCTCATGTTCCTCCTTCTCCCAGCCATTCCCCAGCCACTTATACTTGCTTTACTTCCATTCTCTGTGTTCAACAATTCCTTAAAGTTTTCTCTCCATCTGCTCACTTTTTCTCCCTTCTCCACTAGTAATCTACCATTTTTATCTTTCACTCCCCCTGCCACCCTGTCTTACTCTTTTCACCTCTTTCCAGAACATTTTCTTACAGTCCCTCTACTTTACACTCAGATTCCATCCAAATTCCTCATCCACTCTTCTTACTCTCTCTTACTAATCTTTTCACCTCTCTCTTCCTTTCTACATGTAACTCTCTCTTCTGCCTCTCAACTTCTTCCACATCCCTATTTCTCATCCATTCATTGTATGCTTTCTTCTTTTGTGCCACAGCCTGTCTCACCTCTTTCTTCCACCATGCTTTTCCTTGCACCCCCTTCCGTCTTCTCATCACCCCACACACCACATCACATGCTGCACATATTTCTTCTGTGAATAACTTGCACACACCTTCCATGTCCCCTATATCCTCCAATTCATATTTACCCAATCGTTCCTCCATTTCTCTCTTATTTTCTGCCTTTTTCTCATCCTCTTGTAACCTTTCCACTCTCTTGCAACTACTCTTTCCTCCTGTCCTTCCCTTCTTCTATTTCTTCATCTTACTTGGATCTTGATTCTGGCCACCACCAAGTAGTGGTCAGAAAGTCCACTCCCCCAACCTCTATAAGCTCTTGCATCCATTACACATCTTCGCATCCTTTCATCGACACACACACATAATCAGTCATTGCCTTCCTTTTATTCAGTTCACCACCCACCCATCTTATCACTCGCCATGTATACCTGTGGATCATTTTGTGCCTGAAGAGGGTATTTGCTGTCACCAACCCTCTCCCTGCACAAATGTCCACTAACGCACTGCCATTCTCATCCATCTCAGCAGGCACACCCCACTCACCAACAATTCCATCCACCTTCACATTCCCCACTTTACCATTCATATCACCAATCAAAAATACTCTCTCTTTCCTTCCAAACTTTTCCACGTGCACTTCCCCATTTGTCCAGCACTCTTCTCTCACTCTGCTTGCACGATTTTCGTTGGTGCATACACGCACACAGTTGCCCACATTTGCATTCCAACTTTCAATCTTACCAACACAATTCTAGAGCCAACTGATCCATACGCTCTTATGTTCTTCCATCATTTACTCACAACAATGCACACGCCTTCTTTTGTCCTCTCATTCTCACCTACTCCTGCACATATACCCCATCCATACTCCCATTCTCTCACACTCTCACCTCTCCATTTAGTTTCAGTTACTCCACATGCATCCACTTTCGTACCCTCAAGCACCTGGACAATCTCTCTCTCTTTCACCTCATCATTCGCACCCTTTACATTCCACTTCGCGATCCGTACCATGTACAGTAGAAGTCCGATTTTTTGGCATCTATGGGACCAGGCAAGTGCCGAAAAATCAAAATTGCTGAATTATCAAAAACCCTACCCACTCAGTACCTTATATGTTTCGGTGAACACTATCATCACTACTCATATCATTACAGATGTGTTTGGAGAGAGAGTACTGTATACTGTTTGATACTGTACAATACTGTAATGAATACAGTACTATACATGAATATGAAAAATAAAGAAGTTAGTGAACATTCTGTATATAAATGTAATGGTACAGTAGTCCTACAAGTTCACATACACTTACCTAAACTTATAGTAGGTTCCTTATTTACATATGTACAATAGAAGGGGTTGATTGGAGTCTGGTACTGCTGGAAGAAGTCCCCAGCAGTAGAAGGTCCTGCAACAGGCCCTAAGGACTCATGGAGAATTTCAAGACTGACGAAAAAAAATTGGAAAATCTGCCGAACAATCAGAGATTTTCGTAAATGGGACTATTTCTCAAAACTGCCGAAATGTCAGATTTGCCGGGGAATTGGATGCCGAAGAATTGGACTTTTACTCTACTTTGTTCTGTCCTTGGTCGTCATCTTTTGGTCAGTCCTCGTCCGAGGCTTCTTGTTTGTCTTTTTAGTTAGCTGTTTTCCGGGGAGGGGCACTAACCCTCCTCCAACCCTTTTAGTCGCCTCATACGACAGCAGGGATACTGGGGGAGTACTCTTGATAACCTCCCTACCCCCAGGGGGTATATATATATATATATATATATATATATATATATATGGAGCCTCTGTGGTACAGTGGTAAAGTGTGCATTTTTGTACACTGGAGAGCGAGGGTTTGCGCCCTGCCAGGATGCAAATTTTGAGCATGTTGAAAAACTCTTGTTGCTTATGTCAACCTTCATTGCTAAGCTTTTCAGAGTAAATAAAATATACTTGACTGGAGAATGTCTTCATTCATTCATTCATTGCCAGACGCCATGTATCCCACACGGGGTGGCCAACGGCTTAGAGTTAATTGTTTTACAGGGAGGGGCACTAATCCTCCACCAACCCCACTTGACACGTAGGGATGCCAACAGCATCTGGTGTTCCCAGGCGGTCACCCATCCAAGTACTAACCAGAAGATTGTCTTAAAATACAGAAAAACATGGCATTTTTAGTGTGAAATTTGAGCCACTACAGTACACTATACAGTATTTATGTATATGGGTGGCATACACTGAACTTAATTATTCATGCCAAATTGTCGTGGTACGTGGTTTTAATCATGATATATACAGGGACAGTTGGTAATTACTAGTGAGCTAAATCTAATCTCAGGAATTAAAGCAGACATACTGGTACCACTACAGGTATATTATCTCTGTAGGCTGGTCTGGCCTGGAGTTGGCTGATGATCAAAATGTTATATACTTTTAAGTATAAATATTGTTTCATTTTGTGGCTAATGGCTAGCAGGCCAAGATTTTATGTATGGTAATACTTTCATGTATAATGTAGTTTTATTATTTGGGGAATGACCAGATGCTTGCATACTCTGTGCATTTTATACTGTATATGGTTAATTACCAAGATTTGGCCCAGTGTAAAGAAATAAAAATGTTATGTGTTTACTACTTGCTTATTAACTGAATGATACATATGTGTAGGCAGAACTGGGCAATTCTGCAATCAGTTTCGCAAACCACAAATTCTGCTGTTACGTAAATGTGATTTCATCTGCGGATATGCATTTTGCAACAAATTTTGTGCAAATTTGCGGTTTTGCATTTGCAGAAGTACCTCCTCAAACTCGAACCTGTCCACAGTCCAACCTGACCTCTGAGAACTTTGAGTAGTTTATTTATGTGATGGGTAACATGGAGCTGCTCAAGATGGAGTTGTCTCAGATGTTGGAGGAGTCTGATTATGACTGAGGAGTGAGGACTGAGTAGGTTAGAGTTGAGGAATAGAGGTGGACTGGTGTTAACTTGTAATTGTGAATTGTCTATCTATCTCTATCTATAGCCTGACGCCCTAATCCCGCAAAGGGTGGCCGCAGACAAAACGCCTCCAAGTCACTCTGTCACCCACCATTTGACTCCCCTCCCCCCAACTCACCCCCCCCCCTCCCTCATATACCTCTCAACTCCATCCCTCCACCTCATCCTCGGTCTACCCCTCCCTCTCCCTCCCTCCACCTCACCTACATACACCCTCTTAGTCAGTCTTTCATTCTCCATTCTCTCCACATGTCCAAACCACCTCAGTGTATTTCTCCTAATCTTTTCAACCACATCCACATCTACCCCACAACGTTCCTTCACTTCTTCATTCGTCAACCTGTCCCTCCACGTCACTCCACATGCTCCTCTCAAGTAACTCATTTCCACTGCTCTCACTCTTGACTTGTTCCCCTCTTGCAAGGTCCACGCCTCGCTTCCATACGTCAGGGTAGGGATCACAATACCATCATGCAGTGACTTCTTAACTTCCATACTCACCTCCCTATTTCTCATCACTGCTTTCAGTGTACCAACAACCTTTCTTCCCTGCTGTACCCTTTCACGTACTTCATCCCCCAAAGTTCCATCCTTACTCATCACACTACCCAAGTACTTGAATGCACTCACATTCTTCATGTCCTCACCATCCAACCTCACTGCACACTCTGTGAATTGTGAAATGTAATAATTTAATTTGTTTATCTACAATAGTGAACGATTTATTCTTGTTTTGTAGTAAAAACAATCTAATACTGTATACAAATCTAATGATATTTAAGAGAATGTATATACAGTATTTTAGTTTTATTATAAATATAATTTTGTATATCCCATTCAGTACTACAGACAATTTCCAAACTTCATAAAGTCATCTATTGTTAGTCAGAATAGAGTAAATAAAGATATAACTGCATCCCTGGGCTCCAACGCTCCTCATGGGGCAATGTAGGACTGGATGATGGATGGATAGATAATTGTAGTGGATGAGTAACTAGAGGTGATTTTTAACCCCTTGATTCCGAAAAATATCATCCTAAACCTAATGAAATCCTCTAATGGTATCCAGAATAAAATGAAACTGATGCCGTGGTTCTGAGAGAGACAAATGGTTTGCGTTTGCATTTGCATTTGCGGAACTGCAAATTTCAAGAAGTTTGTGGATTTGCGGTTGCGGATGGTAATGGTTTGGGTATGCAGATTTGCAGTTGCGGAAGTGAAATTTTGTTTGCGGTGCCCAGCTCTGCTTGAAGGGAAGCACAAAAGTTATGGTAAGTGCTTTATGTTGTTTCGTGTTATTTGGCCAATGGTAAGAACTACTTTTAATTATTTGTGTGCCTTAACATTTCAAAATACAGTATAAAAGTATAAATTAGTTATCACTTTATAGCTTGTATAAAATAATAATGCAAATAATGTAGTTAAAGGAATTGTGATATTTCAATATAGGTGGGGGTGCTCACCATCCATTCGCTCAATGTAGTGCTGCTCTTGGGTGTTTGCCCTTTCCTCTCCTCCATCCCTCTTTCTTTCCATCCTCTTCTGTCTTTCTTTCCTTCATTCTTTTCTCTTCCTTCTGCCTGTGGGTGACTTTACACTGATTGACAAGCCAAATGGCTTCATTTACTACGCTGGACAGTAACCATATGACCAAATTTTGGCGCCTGATGGTTTAGTGCAATTATGGCACTCCAATCTGATTGAGCTGGTGAAGGTTTATATCCAAGAGATGGTTGGGGTTTAATGCTCACGTAATGCCATGCAGGGATGAGTGAGGCTGGTCACTCTCATCTTAAATGTCAGGACCAACTTGCTTAGCCGCGGGCTCCTACGCTTCTCATGCGGCAACGTAGGATTGGATGATAAATGAAAATGAATGAATGAACTGTATATCATTCAGTAAAGTACCTGCATTTTTTACATTTATTAAACAAAAGTAGACTTGCAAATAATGACTAAGTTTAGCACTCAGCTCCTTAAAATCTAAGAAACGTTGTGATAATTTAGCTGTGCATATTTTGATTCTATACATTTTACTGAAGGTTATTAGAAAAAATGAAAAGAAATTGATTATCTGCCCACAGCTCTTGTACCATCAGAAATAAACATTATCCTTAAGTCATACCACTGATGGAACACCGCTTGTGTAGCTGCATGTGTAGTTGTGTACCACATGACTCTCAGTTTGTGTGTCACGTTACTCGCAGTTCCTACCTGTCAGTCACAGCTGCTCGACAGAAGACTGCTGTGTAAATATTGTTTTTATGTCAAGTTTCACAATAACCATGCTGACTACAGCAATATAAGGTCTAAATACTGTATCCCATATGTTCTCGTGGTAGGTGGGAGTGCTCACCACCCACTCACTTGATGTAGTGCTGCTCTTGAGGGGCTGCCCATTCCTCTCTTCCTTCCTTCTCTCCTTCCTTCCTCTAATGTCCTTCTTTCCTTCCTTCTTTCCTCTTCTTTCTGTCTACGGGTTACTCTACGTTGAAGGACAAGCCAAATGGTTTCGTGTACACCGGGAAACCATTTACTATGGTGGATGGTAGCCATATAAGCAAAGTATGGCACCTGGTGGTTTAGTGGGTAATTAAAGTGCCCCAGTTGGATTGAGCCTGTGCAGGTTTATATCGAAGGGGTGGTTGGAGTTAATTTCTCACATGATGCCACTGAGGGATGAGTGAGGCTGATCACTTTCATCCTAAATGTCAGGACCATCTTGCCTGGCCCCGGGCTCCTGTGCTCCTCATGGGGCAATGCAGGATGAGATGATGTATGTATGCATATGTTTTAGTTCAAGCATTTTACCCTTGAAGACCATGAATAGGACGTGGGATATGATCGTATTTTTGGAAAATATTCATCATTTCAACCTTAGTTCACACCTGAAATGGTGGAGTAATAAGTGCTGCAAGAACTTTCAGAGTGTAGGGTCATTGGATAAAACAACCATTTATTTTTCTTAATCCTTACTCAGCTGATTTCAATTTTTGAGTAAGTTTTCCATTCCAGTACAGATGCCAGTATTAATTGTCTTTTGCTTGCCAGTTTACATCACTATCTGTTGCCCTATCTTGCTTTCTTGCTTTGAAAGAATTGCAGACAAATTTTGATTAATTTTGTGGTAGACAAGAGGGAAGTATTGTGTGTACCATACGTACTGTAGCAGTCAGTTTTTGCATACCCCTGAGAGCTCCACTGCTCTAAATGCTCAAGCTTTGCTTGATAAGCTCAAAAAAGCAACTTTTCTGGAAGCTGAGAGATGCTGCTTTGTTTTAAATGTTACTAGTTACTCTCAGAATAAGTTATGAAAGAAGGCTTAATAGTCAAATATTTGAAGGAGGAGAAATGTCTTTTGGATATGAGATAGAGCTATGACTGAAGAAATAAGAATTCAGAAAAAGTGTCATATAATAGATATTACAGTATTAGCCATTATCAGGGAGGGTAGGAGGGTTTGGAGGCAGGAGAGAGTGGAATAGAAGGAGTGACAAAGAGAAGTAGTAGTATCAGAAACATTGGAGAGAGAATCAAAGACAGAGTGCTGAAGTGTAGAGAGTTGAGTGGCATTAAGTTATCACAGTTAATGAAGAGAGGGAAATCAGATACCAGGTACTGAATGATCAAGAGATATTTGTAAAATTATGGAAGAAGTATATACACTACGGTAATGTATATTCATGGAGGAATGAAGTGAGGCTTGCTTAATACAGTATTGGGAATTTTTATTCAAAAACAGTAGGTACTAGAAGTCGGTACCTGATGTTGGTAAACCTCATCACCAGTGCGGTATTTTCCTGTCATTATGTGGACCAGTTCTGCTTCCTCTGGACGAGTATAGTGTATCAAATCCATCACCAGGCTTTAAAAGCACATAATTTGCATATTTGGCATGAAAAATGTAAAATTCCACCATATTATTATGCACTACTGAATGATATTATTAACGCATCTTTAGCACGAAAAATGTAAAATCCCACTCTGTTATTACGCAGTACTAAATGATATCATCATATAAATCAAGCTATTCAAGGTATTCATTTTTGTGTTTCACCAAGAACAAAAGTTTGTATATTTACATTAGATGTAATCCTCTGAGTGACAATTTCTGTTTCCAAGTATTCTTTCTGGTGGTTGATGACTGCTGGGTTCACTATGATATCATCATCATCATCATCTGGACTTCCATTCCCACCCTAGGGCAGGGCGAGGAATAACTACGTCCATACAGACCAAATTCGCCCTATTGAGTGGGTCACGCTTCCATTCACTCTTCATTCAAGCCCCAGGAATCTTGGCTCTGTCTGATATGCGAAAAACTTTCACCATATTTTGTCATCATCAACATCTGGACCTCCTTTCCCACTCTTGGCCAGGGTGAGGAGTAGCAATGTCCAGACAGCCCACATTTGCCAAGTCCAATGGGCCACGTTTCCATTCGCTTGTCATTCAAGCCCCTGGAGTCCTGGCGCTATCGGATATGCCAAAAACATTCACTACGTTCTGTAGCTTCACATAAACGTATCCGATTGAGTCAATCTGGACACTGCCACATTAAAATGGGGTGCCAAATCCCTGATCATGTGCTTCTCCTCTGAACATTCATCCAGCCAGCTCGATCTCGTCAGTTCCCTAGCCTCACCGACTTTCGAACCTCTCTTCCTCACACACTCATCCACCATATCTCTCCACCTTCTCCTTGGCCTACATCACGTCCTCCCTCCCTCAGATTCGCTCAGATATACCTTTTTCACCACTCCATTGTTATCCATTCTCTCCATGTGACCGTACCATCTCAGTACACTCTCTTCGATTCTGGTGTCTACCGACTTCCTCACTCCACATCTTTCACGATCACATTATTTCGTATCCTGTCCACCCTCTGTACTCCACATACATTCCTCAGCAGTCCCATCTCCACTACTCTTACTCTTGACTTCTCATTTTCATGCCACACCATAGTCTCACATCCATATGTTAAAGTTGGCACTAACACTCCTTCATGCAAGCCTTGTGCAGCTGCAGCACTCAAGCCTCAGTTTCTTATCAAGGCCTTCATTGCACCAGCTATTTTTCTTCCTTGTGTCACTCTACTTTCATCTTCTCTTGCACATTTTCCTCTCTTTTCTATCACTGTACCCAGGTATTTGAACTCTCTCACCAATTCCAGTCTCTCTCTGTTCACTATAACATCACACTGGGAGTCACCGTCTCTCTCAGTAACCATCATTTTACTCTTTTCTACATTTACTTTCAAGGGATGACGCTCACAGACATCAGCAAAACATTGCACTATCCTACCAATTTCTTGTCCAGTACTTGCAAGCAGTACTGCATCGTCGACATTCAACAAATTTGAGATATTTCGTCCATCACCATTCATTACCAATGCCATCCCGCTCTCCATTACTCATGTTTTTACTTCTCTCATCACCCCATCCATATATATAGGATACTGAACAACCATGGGGACATCACACAACCCTGTCACATGCCCACACCAATCATGAACCATTCACTTAGATTCCCATTAACCCATACACATGCTTCACTACCATCATAAAAACTCTTGATGGCACCTAGCAGCTTACCGTCTACACAGTACATGTGCAGAACTTTCCACAATGCTTCTCTGTCCACTATGTCGTATGCTTTTTCTAGATCCTTGAATGCCATAAACACCTTATGGTCCTTCTCACAAGCCTTCTCTGCTATCTGTCTCACTGCAAATATTTGATCCACACATCCTCTGCCACTCCTAAAGCCACCCTGTTCATCGCTCACTAGGACTTCTGATATCTTTCTTACTTTCTTTATAATAATTCTTCCATATACCTTCCCTACCACACTCAATAAACTTATACCATGATAATTCTTGCACTCACTTCGCTCACCTTTATTTTTGTACAGGGGTACTCTGCAGGCACAATTCCACTCATCCATGCCTTCATACTTATCTCCAACAAGCACTTCATTCCACCTCTCCACTACACATAAGCATCTATGCACACACCTCATCAACCCCAGCTGCTTTCCCATTTTTCAGCTGCTTCTCGGCACTGTTCACCTGTGCGTGTGTCATGTATCCTGGCACTGCATCCCTTCTCTGCACACCCCCTAAACCAATCATGTTTACAGCCACTTTACTTTCTCTGTTCCTATTCATCAGGCTTTCAAAATATTCTTGCCATCTGCTCATTACTTCATCCCCATGCGTTAATAATCTACCACCTACATCCTTCATACCATCACATTTCTATCCGCTTTCACATCTACATTTCCATGCCTCTTTCCAGAATAACTTCCTGTTTTCTGAGTAGTTTGCGTTCATTTACCTCCTCCTTTTTCCTCTTCAATAGGCTCTTTAGGTGCCTCTTGCTCTCAATATGTTCAGTTCTTCATTCAACTGAACCCCTGTCCTGTAACCACTTTAGCCACTTCTTCCTCTTTTCCTCCACTGCTCTCTTAACCTCCTCATCCCACCATGCCGTACCTTTCTTCATTGTTGTTACTCTTGCCACACACCACGCCGCTTTAGCATTCCTAACTAAGCAGTCCCTAAATGCATTCCACAGGCTGTCCAGATCCATTTCATTCCAATTTACTGATTCTAACTCCTCCTCTACTTTGGCCCTGTAATCATCTGCCATTTCTTTGATCCTCAGCTTCACAGCTTTCAGTCTTTCTCCCTGATTGCTCCTCTCTCTCCTGATTCATCTAACTCCTCTCAGCTTGATCTTGCATACCACAATCATATGATCTGACAGACCTCCACATCGTCCTCTCACGGCCCTTGTGTCAGCAACCATTCCCATCAACGACCTCTCTACGAGCACGTAATCAATCAGGCTGCTTTTAACATGATCCCCGTTTCCTCTGTACCACGTATATTTATGTGCATCTTTGTGTTTGAAATACGAGTTACAAATGCACGACGTCCTCTCCTGGCACGTATCCTTTAGTCCCTTCCCATTATCATTTTCTCCTGGTACTCCATTACAACTCATTATGTCATCCTCAGGACCAGTGCCAACTCTTCCATCCATATCCCCCATTACGATCATTTTATTGCTACTGGGCATTTCTCCCACTACTTCATCCAGCTCATCCCAAAACCTGTCTTTCTCTCACTCCTGTCCTCAAACAGTGCATATGCTACAATCACTGCCGCTTTTACCTTCTCAGACTTGAACTTGACATACATACACCTCGAGCTGACACATTTGTAGTCTCTCATTCCACTCTGCCACTCCTTATTCATTGACAGAGCAACTCCTTCCTTGCATCTTCCTCTCCCATTCATTCCTGATCTCACACATTTCACACCCTCCCACTTCTCCACTTCACACCCTTTCATCTTCGTGTCACACAGTGCCATCACGGCATATCTTGCACTCTTGAACACATTCACCACTTCCACCCTCGTGCTTTCCTCATTCACACCTCTCACATTCCACATGACCATGTGAATGTGCCCATTTGCTTGGGGCCTAGGACAGGTATTGCACCCTCTGAGGCACTCTGAAATAACTTCCATGATTAAGTGATTTTGGATAAGGGAATCTGGGCAACACTTAACCGTGCCAGAAACCCCATTTAAATGGTTACCACCCAGCATAGTAAATGGTTTCCTTGGTACAGGAGAATATAGTATTAATGCTGTAAATTAATGTACTAACAGAATGTGAACTGATATGTATCATGTATTGATTCAGTATATTGATGATAAGCACTTTATCAGTTCAGTTAACCAGTGTAAATCACTTGAAGCTGGTGTATAGTGATGTGTTTTATTGTACAGTATAAAATTGCTCTAACTCTGCAGGCTGCTAATAGAAACCCCTAGTAGCTACTTTGTAGTGATATGGTTTACTGGACAGTTTACATGTACCATTTTTCTAACTACAGACTGCAGCAGTAGCCCTGTCAGCATTGATACAGGCCATGGCAGAAATGGACATGGTGGCAATCACTCGGCGAATATACAATCGAAACAGCAATCCTGTGATGGGTGCCCTTTTTCCTGAGATAACCAAAGATTATGAGGTAAGTCGGCATAGTAGATCTAGTCAAGTTTTGATATACAATATTGTTAAATATGTAAGGAACTGGTGACAAAATTTTTTTAAACAGTAATGCAGAATCAGTGTTTAACCTTCTGTGGCCGAGCTGATGGAATTCATTGGGACTCACAGGCCGGCCCCAACACCAATTTTTCAAGTTTCAAAAATCGTTCTCCCCCTCACCCCCCACCCTGCCAAATTGAAGAGAAATGTCAGTTGCACTTGGCAGTGCAATTTTTAGCTTCCTAGACCCATACTGTACTTTGCAATGAAGTGCAAAAAATTTCACCAAGTGACTGCACACTTACCTCTGAAAACTAAGCACAAGAGTGAAAAAACATTACACTAAGAAATGGGGGGTGCCCATCATCCACTCACTCAGTGTAGAGGTGCCATATGATCTCAACACTGAGTGACAAGCCAAATGGTCTCCTGTACACAGGAAACCATTTACTATGCTAGGTGGTAATGGTATAACTGGGTTTTCTGGCAAGGTTAAGTGTCCCCCAGATTCCCCTATCCAAAATCACTTAATCATGGAAGTCGTTTCAGAGAGCCTCAGAGGGCCTAATACCTGCCCAGGTCCCCAAGCAAATGGGCAGATTCGCATGGCCATGTGGAACAGGAGGTGTGAATTCTGAGAGCAAGAGGGTGGAAGTGGTGAATGTGTTCAAGAGTGTGAAATGTACCATGATGGCATTGTGTGAAACGAAGATGATAGGATGTGAATTGGATGAGCGGGAGGGTGTGAAATGTGTAAGATCGGGGATGAATGGGTGAGGAAGATGCAAGGAAGGAGTTCCATTGTTGATGAATGATGTGTGGCAGAGTGGAATGAGAGACTACAAATGTGTCAGCCCTAGGTGTAGGCTATGTCTGTCAAGTTCAAGTTTGAATAGGTGAAAGCGGCAGTGATTATAGCATATACACCGTGTGATGACAGGAGTGAGAGAGAGAAAGACAGGTTTTGGGATGAGCTGGATGAAGTAGTGGGAGAAATGCCCAGGAGTTATAAAGTGATTGTTATGGTGGATATGAATGGAAGAGTAGGCAGTGGTCCTGAGGATGACATGGGTTGTTACGAAGTATCAGGAGAAAATGATAACGGGAAGCGACTGAACGATGTGTGTCAGGAGAGGAGGTTGTGCATTTGTAACTCATATTTCAAACACAAAGATGCACATAAGTATACATGGTATAGAGGGAACGGGGATCGTGTTGAAAGCAGCCTGATTGATTACATGCTTGTAAAGAGGTTGATGATGGGAATAGTTGATGATATGAGGGCCTTGAGAGAACGGTGTGGAGGTCTGTCAGATCATATGATCGTGGTATGCAAGATCAAGCTGAGAGGAGTGAGGTGGATCAGAAGAGAGAGGAGCAATCAGGGAGAAAGACTGAAAATTGAGCAGCTGAGGATCAGAGAAATGGCAGCAGATGATTACAGGACCAAAGTAGAGGAGGAGTTAGAATTAGTGAATTGGAATGAAATGGATCTGGACAGCCTGTGGAATGCAAATAAGGATTGCATAGTTAGGAATGCTAAAGCAGTGTGTGGTGTGGCAAGAGTAACAACAAAGAAAAAAGGTACGGCATGGTGGGATGAGGAGGTTAAGAGAGCAGTGGAGGAAAAGAGGAAGAAGTGGCTAAAGTGGTTACAGGACAGGGGTTCAGTTGAAGTAAGAACTGAATGTATTGAGAGCAAGAAGCACGTATATGGTAGTACTGTATATGGTAGGATACTTATTGACAGAGTTAGGGAAATAACAGAGGAATTGGTTGGAGAAGAACAGGGAGGTTTTAGGAAGGGAAGAGGTTGTGTTGGCCAGATATTCAGTCTTAGATCCTTAGTGGAAAAGTTTCTAGAGAAGGGAAGGAAGTTGTATGCGGCCTTCATGGATTTGGAGAAAGCATATGACAGGGATTGTGAAAAGAATTAAGAATATATGGAGTAGATGGAAAGCTGTTGAATGCCGTGAAGAGTATGTATGAGGGTGCTAAGGCTGCAGTGCATGTGGATAGTGAACTGAGTGAATTTTTCTATTTGAGGGTTGGATCGAATCAGGCATGTGTCATGTGTCCATGGTTACTCAATCTGTTTATGGATGGGGTTATAAAAGAGATACACGGTAGGGCAGTGGATGATGGAACTAGAGAGTGGTCAGTGTCTGGAAACTCCCTGTACTGTTGTTTGCAGATGATGCAGTGTTGTTGAGTGAAGATGAAGGGAAGCTGCAAGGCTTGATGGATAAGTTTGGGAGAGTATATAAGAAATGGAATCTAAAGGTGAATGTAGGGAAGAGTAAAGTTATGGTCCTTGAGAGAGGTGAAGTCAGTGAAATAACAGTGAGGTTGGATGAGGAGGAAATGGAAAATGTAAGTGCTTTAAAGTACTTGCATAGTGTGATGAGTAAGGATGGAAGTTTAGAGGGTGAATTGCTTGAAAGGGTACAACAAGGAAGAAAGGTTGCTAGTTCCCTGAAAGCAGTGATAAGAATCAGGGAAGCGAGCATGGAAGTGAAAAAGTTACTACATGACAGTATTTTGATACCAACTCACATATGGAAGTGAAGCTTGGACCTTGTTGGAGGGACAGAAGTCAAGAGTGAGAGCAGTGGAAATGAGTCATAAGCATGTGGAGTCACATGGAAAGACAGATTGACAAGTGAGGAAGTGAAGGAGGGTTATGGTGTGGATGTGATAGGAAGCTTTAGGAAAAACACATTGAGATGGTTTGGCCATGTGGAGAGGATGGAGAGTGAAAGACTAACGAGGACAGTGTATGTGAGTGAGGTGGAGGGTGGGAGAGGGAGGGGGAGGCCAAGTATGAGATGGAGGGATGGAGTGGAGAGGTATATGAGAGAGGGGGGTGTGAGCTGGGAACAGGGCAGTGAAATGGCAGGGGACAGGGCGACATGGAGGCGATTTGTTTGTGGCCACCCCTTACGGGATTAAGGCATCTGGCAGTAGATAGATAGATGGAAGAAGCACGTAAAGAGACTAATGAAGAGGAAAAAAGAGGAGGTAAGTGATGATCCAGAAAGAAAAATGAATGTGAACTACAATACTCTGAGAATGGGAAATTATTCTGGAAGGAAGTGCGGTAATCTTAGAAGTGAAAGCGGAAAGAAATGTGATGGTGTGAAGGATGTAGGTGGTAGATTATTAACCCATGGGGATGAAGTAAGGACCAACTGGAAAGAATATTTTGAAAACATGAGTACGGGAATAGAGAGAGCACAGTGGCTGTAAAACATGATTGGTTTTGGGGGTGTGCAGGAAGGAATACAGTGCCAGGGTACGCAACACTTGCACAGGCAAAGAGTGCTGTGAAGCGGCTGAAAAATGGGAAAGCAGCTGGGGTTCATGAGTTGTGTGCATAGATGCTTAAGTGTAACACAGAGAGTGGAATGAAGTGCTTGTTGGAGATATGTATGAAGGCATGGATGAGTGAAACTGTGCCTGCAGAGTGGAAAAAGGCTGTGATTGTACCCCTGTGCAAAAATAAAGGTGAGCAAAGTGAGTGCAGGAATTATCGTGGCTTAAGTTTATTCAGTGTGATAGGGAAGGTATATGGGAGAATTATCAGAGAGAAACTAGGAGAAGTCCTAGTGAGTAATGAACAGGGTGGCTTTAGGAGTGGCAGAGGATGTGTGTATCAAATATTTGCAGTGAGGCAGGTAGCAGAGAAGGCTTGTGAGAAGGACCATAAGGTGTTTATGGCATTCTTGGATCTGGAAAAAGCATACAACAAGTGGACAGAGAAGGATTGTGGAAGGTTTTGCACATGTACGGTGTAGGTGGTAAGCTGCTAGGTGCCGATAGTGAAGCATGTGTAAGGGTTAATGGGCATCTAAGTGAATGGTTCATGATCGCTGTGGGTGTACAACAAGGTTGTGTGATGTCCCCATGGTTGTTCAGTATCCTGTATATGTGGATGGGGTAACGAGCGAAGTAAAGGCACAAGTAATGGAGAGAGGGATGGCTTTGGTAATGAATGGTGATGGATGGAATATATCAAATTTGTTGTATGCTGACGATGCAGTACTGTTTGCAAGTACCGAACAAGAACTTGGTAGGTAGTCCAGAGTTTTGCTGATGTCTGTGAACTTCGTGCCTTGAAAGTAAATGTAGAAAAGGGTAAAGTGATGGTTATTGAGAGAGAAGGTGACTCCCAGTGTGATGTTACAGTGAATGGAGAGAGACTGGAATTGGTGAGAGAGTTCAAATACCTGGGTACAGTGATAGAAAAAGAGAGGAAAATGTGCAAAAGAAGTTGAAAGTAGAGTGACACAAGGAAGAAAAGTAGCTGGTGCAATGAAGTCATTGATAAGAAACAGATGCTTGAGTGTTGCAGCTGCACAAGGCTTACATGAAGGAGGGTTAGTGCCAACTTTAACATGTGGATGTGAGACTATGGTGTGGCATGAAAATGAAAAGTCAGGAGTAAGAGTAGTGGAGATGGGGCTGCTGAGGAATGTATGTGGAGTATAGAGGGTGGATAGGATACGAAATAATGTGATTCGTGAAAGATGTGGAGTGAGGAAGTCAGTGGACACCAGAATTGAAGAGAGTGTACTGAGATGGTATAGTCACGAGGAGAGAATGGATAATAATGGAGTGGTGAAAAAGGTATATCTGAGCGAATTTGAAGGAGGGAGGAGGTGAAGTAGGCCAAGGAGAAGGTGGAGAGATAAGGTGAATGAGTGTGTGAGGAAGAGAGGTTTGGAAGTCGGTGAGGCTAGGGAACTGACAGGAGATCGAGCTGGCTGGATGAATGTTGTGAGGAGAAATGCATGATCAGTGATTTGGCACCCCTTTTAACGTGGCAGCGTCCGGATTGACTCATTCGGATACGTTTATGTGAAGCTACAGAACGTGGTGAATGTTTTTGGTGTATCCGGTATTCTGTGGCTTCCATTGCGATAGACATCTACTCGCCATCAAAGTTAGGTAGTAACTGTTGGAGTTAGAGTGTTGGTGATGGGGAAACAAAGTTGCCAGATCGCAATGGCCACATTACCAAACGCCTCAATTTTCATTACCAAATTTAACTTTTCATTACCAAATTCATAAAGCTAGCATCTATTCTTCACTAATTGTTTATACAAGTGGAAATACATGTAATCAATCTTCTTATAATTAACAGCATGTTGATTATTATCACGCTATATAGGCTACAAAATTAATGAGAGAGAGCAAACAATCCACCATCTCCATCCTGTGTATTCTCATACATGTAAAAAATCCGTTTCGTAATGCATTATTCTGATTCATTACCAAACAAATTTTTCATTACCATATTGGCCCACATTTGGTAATGAAAAATACCAAATGGCAACCCTGACAGGGGAGGGGGGAGGAAGGAAGGGGTGAAGGGGCCATGGTGTAAACCAGCTGTTCGGTGCTGCAAGGCAATTTCAAATTATGGTTGGGAAAAAATTAGGATTTTTGGGGATTTTTTTGCGATTTTTGGCCCATTTTGGGAATATTGGATCCCGGGACGAAAATGTCCGGTAAGTGGGGATGTCCGGAAATTGGGCGTCCAGATATTACTGGGATTACTGTATATATATATATATATATATATATATATATATATTTATGTATATATATATATATATGTTTATGTATATATATATATATATATATACTGTATATATATATATATATATATATATATATATATATATATATATATTTATGTATATATATATATATATATATATATATATATATATATATATATATATATATATATATATATATATATATATATATATATATATATACATATATTTATGTATATATATATATATATATATCTATATATTTCTTTTGTTCATTCGTTTTTCAAGGCTCCAACATGCTTGCCTGTGTCGGCCTTAGACACCTGATGGCGGCTCTCCATGCTGCACGATTTTCGCAGCCTCCCTGTTCAGTCCCTTAACCCTTAGGTCACACTTAATGGCCTTGTCCCACGTCTTTCTTGGTCTGCCTCTTGCAGCCCCAACCCCAGTATTAACACTTCTCACCTTCTGCACTCATTTATCATCCCCCATCCTCTCCAAGTGCCCAGACCATCTCAATCTAACTCTTCTCATCACAACACCAATACACTCCAGTCCCATCTTACCTCTCAACTCTTCCATCGTAAACCCAGCCCCCCCAGGCCTTGCACGCAGGGATGCACCGCACATCCACCTAATCATTGTCATTTCTGTACGTTTGAGCCTGCAAATATCCTCTTCCTTTAATGCCCAGGTCTCACTACCTTACTGCATCACACTCCTAACACATGCTGCATACAAAGATCCCTTAGCACGTAGGGAGAGTCCTCTCAGTGTCAGGAGAGGCAACAGCTCCCTGAACTTTCCATCCACTTTTCACCCTAGTCACAGAGCCAGCTCCAGCCCCACCTCCAGCACATAACATGTCTCCCAAACAACAAAACTCTTCCACTCTCTCAAGAGACTCTCCAGCAAGTTCAATCCTTTCACGCCTGACAGTCTCCACCTGCTCTCCCCAACACGCCGCACACATAAAATCAGCATTATCTCGCAGTCTACTTCTGATACCACTACATCTCTTGTGCACCCATTTATCACAAACACTGCACAAGGTGGAATTACTTCCCACGCCTTTGTGGCAAACTGCACATGGTCACTCTCTCTCGTCTTTGACAGTACCGCCACCAGCCTTAGATATCATCACTTTTGTTTTATCTGCATTTACCCTTAAGCCTTTGTGCCCCATACCATCTGTCCACTTCCTAAATCTTCCCTCTGCCTCCCTTTCATTCTCTGCAATCAAGTCATCAGCATACAACATCTCCCATGGGAGTCCATTTCTGAAGTCACATGAGAGGGTTTCAAGTACTGTGATAAACAACATGGGACTCAAAACTGACCCCTGATGCACACAAGCATTCACGGAAAACTCCTCACTCAAATCTCCATTCACCTTTACCTGGGTGCGAGCACCCACATACATGGCCATAACCACCCAAACCAGCCAACCTTTCTCATTGTCCACCTCACCACCTCTCTAGGGACTTTGTCAGAGGCCTTTTTCAAATCAACAAAAACAAAGTACAGATCCCTTTTCTTCCCAATATATTTTTCCTGAAGCTGTCGAACAATGAATATGGCATCAGTGGTCCCCCTGCCTGGCATAAACCCAAACTGCATCTCGTCAATATTCAATCTTTCTCTAATCATACCTTCTTGAACTCTCTCCATTACCTTCATTATCTGATCTAAAGCTTTATACCTCTATAATTTCCTCTTTCCAGGGCATAGCTTTATACCTCTATAATTTCCTCTTTCCAGGGCATCACCCTTCCCTTTGTACACATTTGCAATTACACTCTTCAACCAATCATCTGGGACAACACACTTATATAAAATCATATTTATCAGGTCAGTGACTAACCTCACCCCTTTATCTCCTGAGGCCTTCAACATTTCGGCAGTCAGTACCCTTCCCCACCTGCATCCTACCTATTGCCTCACTCACAGTAGCAGCGTCAATCAAAGACCAAGGGCCAAACACTGGATCTGCTGGCTCCAAACCTTCCCTGTCCTAGTCAAACTCCTCAATCAACAACCAGCTATAATGCTTTCTCCATTCATCTTTAATATCCCCACTGTTCACCACAACCCTTCCTTCATCATTCTTCACACACTGCTCACCTGTAATATCCCAGTTATCTCATTTCACCTGATTTGCCACTTTAAATATATTTTTCCATTCCCCATGGTTTAGGTTATCAAGTAAAAGTCTCTGTGACTCAGACTTCGCCCTGTATACCTCTCTTCTAGCCCTACGCTTGACAGCCAAGTATTCCTCCTTGTTACTGCCCTTCTTCCATTCCCAGAAATGCCTTCTTTTCTCCTTAACTGCAGCTTCTACACCCTCATCCCACCACCAAGTTACTTTGTCCCTGTGGGCCTCTTGTCCAACCACATATTACATCAGTAACTCTCAAGTGGTTTTTCTTGAGGGCTCTGTACTGTTCATTAATGCCTCTGTCTACAGCTCCCTGTTCAGCCACCATTCTCCTTAACTCGCTGTAGAAGGCATCCCGTACTACTTGGTTTTCCAGCTTCCATATTTTCCTCCTAGGTACATAAGTCCTCTTTTTCATCACTTGTTCTTTAAGCACCATATCACAAATCAATAGTTTGTGTCGCTGCACACACTCCCCTCTTCCTATACCTTTAACATCCTTCACTAACCTCCTATCAGCCCTCCTAACCAGAAAATAATCTATCTGACTGCTATTTCCCCCAGACTCATACGTAATTAACCTACCCTTTCTTTTCCCAAAATGTATGTTGCATGCAGTCATGTTTGTTGCCTCCCCAAACTCGAGTGTCCTTTCCCCTTCCGCATTCCGTACACCATATGCACATCGCCCATGTACTCCTTCATAACCTTGAGCTGCTTCACTTACATGACCATTTAAGTCCCCTCCCAAAACCACTGTTTCATCATCCCCCATACCTCCTACTACACGTATTAAGTCATCTCAAAGTCTATCTTTCTCTACCCCATCCAAGCCTTCCTGTGGAGCATATGCCAATATACAGTAATCATCCCAATAACCAACGTAATAGAGCCAAAGGCATGTTTGGATATTGGGCCCCTGCTTCCTGGACTGGTACTTATGGACCCTGACCCAGCCTAACTCAGAAAAACACCTACATAACTTCCTACCGGACATGCATAGCACCTAATTAAGACCCTATTCACACCAATAAGGGACTTAAAGCATGAAATAAATGAAAAGGAACCAGAGAATGAGGTATTAAAAGTGAGTATGGAAAATATATAGCAGTGTACAGGGTACTTACAGCACGTCTGTGGCCGCCTCCTCTAAGGCTCTGGCAGTGGTGAAAATACTCCTGAAGCACGTACAGTAATCCGGTGTTGTGCTGCACTTAATTCTTTGCACTGTGAGTTATAATTGTTTAACACTGCACATCCTGTTCTTAATTGCGCCACTCCAGTTTCAACCGCCAGTTTGCACTCCGCAGTTAATCCTTTGCGCTCTAAATTCTAATTTCTTAACACTGCACAACATTGTAAATTCCCATGTGGTCTAGTGGCGAGGTATTACAGTTTATTCACTGTTTATTCACAAAAATGAGCACGTGCGGCATCCATTGCCATGAGCATCTACTCAACGTTGGTAGTTAGGCGGTAACTGTGGAGGGGGGGAGGAACAGCAGGGGGCCGGCGGCCCTGCATAAACACAGCTGTTCAGCACCGCGCACCAATTTCAAATTATGGGTGGGATTTTTTTTTTTTTTTTTTTTTTTTTTTTTTAGGGCCCAGGCCCAGGCCCAAAATGTCTAGGAATTGGGCATCCGGATATTACAGAATTTACTGTAATTGCAGTCATCATTCCACCGAACCAAATTTTCACTAACCAATATCCTATCGCTTACTCTCATAACATTCATATTCCACCCATTTCTCCACAACCAACACACTCACCCCCCCATATCCGTTTGTCCACCCTGCCAAAACAACTTATAGCAGCAGTCCTTCCCAACAATCTTTCTGGCTGATCCACCCCTGTACCGGACTTCCTGCAAACATGCCACATCCACCCACCTCCTACAGAATGCCTCAACAACTTCCCCCGCTCTTCCCCCCAAACTTCCCACATTCCATGAACCCACTTTCATCCCCCTGGGCGATTTAATGTCCTCAGGCATGCTTTGAAGCTTATTCTTGTACTTAGTCATAGTTGGTAATAATAAAGGGGGTAGACATACCACAGGCCATGGGAACATCACGCAACCTTGTTGCACGCCCACATTATCATGAACCATTCACTTACATACCTGTTTACCATTACACATGCCTCACTACCATCATAAAAAACCCTTGACGGCACCTAGCAGCATACCATCTACACCGTACTTGCGCAGAACCTTCCACAGTCCTTCTCTGTCTGCTTTGTCGTATGCTTTTTCCACATCCATGAATGCCATAAACACCTTACAATCCTTTTCACAAGCCTTCTTCATTATCTTTCTCACTGCAAATATTCGATCCACACATCGTCTGCCACTCCTAAAGCCACCCTGTTCATCACTCAGTAGAAGTTCTTATCTCTCTCTTACTTTTTCTCTAATAGCTAATTCTTCCATATACCTTCCGTACAACACACGATAAACTTATACCACAATGATTCTTGCACTCACTCTACAGGCTGCTGATAGAAACCTCTAGTAGCTACTGTATAGTGATGTGATTTACTGGACAGTATACCTGTACCATTTTCCTAACTACAGACTGCAGCAGTAGCCATGTCAGCATTGATATAGGTCATGGCGGAAATGGAAATGGTGGGGGGAAAAAAAAAATGGTGCTTAAATGGTTTGAAGTGACTAGATATGTGTACTATGAACAAAATCAGTACATAATATGGGAGGTTTCATAATACAGAAATAATTATTATAAATTTTTTTCATATTTTTTTGTTTATTATGTTCATGCAAGTATCGAGTTATTTCTCTTGTCTAGGTGGTTTAGTTTGTGTCCAAAGAGTGGCGAGAGATGATATTTTTAGACTGTAACCAGATACGACTCCTCCTTTGTGTGCAGAGGCCGAACTGCACCATCTGATATTCAATACGACTCGTGATTACCATGTCTCATGAGGGAATTAGTGTGAAGGGAAGGGAAAGTTTTACAGCCATATATTCACCATGAGAACAACTAGTATGTTGCTGAAATGCTTTTGCAAAACAAAAAAAGTAAAATGAACAAATTCAGTAAATAGTATGTGTACTTAAAATTACATGTAGTTTCATAACTATGAATGTTTTCTCTCTTTTTTTATGTGCAATGTTTATTCCCATATGGATTTTTTTCTCTTACTAAGGGTGGTCTAATTTGTGTGGAAAGAGAGAAGAAGGATGCTATTTTTATTTTATTTCAAGATAATGAGTGCTGCTGTGTGTGATTAGGCTGAACCATCTCAGCCAAGATTAGATACAACCCGAGATTAGCCCCTCAAATGAGGGAATTAGTGTTAAGGGAAGGGAAGGGAAGGTTTTATATCCATACCGGTATATTCACTACGAGAACGTCTCATGTTGCCAAAATGCTCATACAAAACAAGAAATGTGTAAAATGAACAAATTCGGTACAAAGTATATGTACATGTAAATAAAAATATGTCTTCCCTCGTTTTTATGTTTATGTGTATTCCTGTATAGAGTTTTTTTTTTTTTTTATATATATATATATATATATATATATATATATACCTCTGGGTTGTTAAGGGAAGAGAGGAGAAAGATAATGGGTGCAGCTGTGTAGGGACACCCCTTGTGGTCAGAAAAACGGTAAGGTCAGTAAGGTCAGAGAGAAGCACGTTGAGTGGGGAGGAGAGGAGTAAGTGGTTTGTGAGATAGCAAGTCGTAGTTGTAAGTACAGTGAACAAGGAATATGAATATTTTTCCTGCAGATACAGAAAAACAAAAATAAGTATGAGGAAAACAGTACAGCCAACGGCTATACCACGTTGAGTACACCGCTTCCCGTCCGATCAGCGAAGTTAAGCAACGTTGGGTCTGGTTAGTACTTGGATGGGTGACCGCCTGGGACCACCAGATGCTGTTGGCATCCCTACGTGTCAAGTGGGGTTGGTGGAGGATTAGTGCCCCTCCCTGTAAAACAATTAACTCTAAGCCCTTGGCCACCCCGTCTGGGATACATGGCGTCTGGCAATGAATGAATGAATGAATGAAAAACAGTACAATAAAAGAAATAATGACACAAATAAAATGAGTAAAGGAAAAAAATAACTTACCTTTTACACTGTAGGGTTAGGGATTGGGGGCTGTAGAGTGGGGAGAGCGAGGGAGTGGGAGGAATGCTTATCTCTCTCCCCTCCATTCCCAGATCAAAAGCAAACGTTGATAAGCAGTCACTCTCTGAGAAACACACTTTCTTACTTTTCTTGACTTTATTGCATTCTTATTCTTACACTAACGCTTGAGGGGAGCAAAAAGACTGACATCCGCTCACGACTGATCCACGAGATGTGCTTACTGTTTGAGTGGTGTAGAGGCTAGAGTAGGTTGGTGTTAACATCTCCCAGACCTTCGTTCCCTTCCAAAAATTGTTTGTAGATTTTACAGGTTGTGCTGCATTGCCGCCGCCGGTCATGCTCCTAGAAAACGTCATTCAACGCCGGCAGCCACAGAGTGCTTAATATATAAGTGACACTGGTAATTCTGAGAATGCATGTTTAATCCATAGTGTATATATGAAAGGCATTAATGAGATTTAATATGTTTAGCTGTCAGGGTGTAGTAGGTTCAGGTGTGAATTGCTCATTTAATCTCAACCAAGGGCCAATTGTTGATCCAGGAAGGACATCTGGTCATAATGTACCACACACTTCCTCATCCTGAGGGGAATGCATGGAATAAAGCTACAGCATGTTATTATTAACAGTGACTGTACTTTTTTACCATGTTCATGCCATAAAAAGTACCTTTATTGTCAACACAGTATATGGACACTATACTGCAGGTGATTTCCTCCCTGTCACTCATTGGGATGGATAAGCAGCATCCAAGTGGTGGCATGAGGTGATGCACAGCAGTTCATTCTGTTGGCATGCTATGAAGTGGACTGTTGGGCCTCAGGGAAGTGCTGAATATATATTTATTTATTTATTTTCATATACTCTTCATTGTTTATTTAAGGCAGAGTAACCATTTTGTGTTTTGTGACATCAAGCTATTTTACTAGGCTACTACAGGATGATTTCTGTTCAACTGAGATAAAAACTAATCATCAGAAGGTTGAAAACTGCCACAATAAACCTTTGGACAGTTCATATTCTCCTTACCTGCATAAAATGGTACACACTTAGCCTGAATAAAATGACCAATTGCATTGATGGTATTGAAAGTGTTAAACCATGCAACCTGGTGATACTCCTGCTATGTTCGGACTATATTATTTAGCTTAGGAAAGACTTAAAATTGGTGGAGTAAGCTGTGTCCTCCATTGTTTCTTTCAGTACAGGAGTGCTGTCCCAGACGGAGTAAAATAATCTGGAGGTAGCAAGAACAAATGAAATATATCTGATTGAAGACATACTGTCACATTCATTTGAGGTAAAACTTTCTCCCCCTCATCACCTCCCAGTGCCTGGTGTGGATTCCACTGCCATTCCAGGAGGATGTGCGACACTTCACCTTCCCATCACTTCAGCGCACCATTGAGAAGTTGACTGGTAAAGAAAAGAAGACCATGGATGATCTGATCAGCTCCATGGACCTCTCTTGTCAGGACGAGTAGGTCCCTTGTTTTGCCTACTTACTGTGATATTCATTTTGCTTGAAAATTTATTACCTCATATCTGATTTATTGGTGTGTATTGTCCCTTGTGTTTTTTAAGAAGGCAGGAAACCCAATTTTTTAAACCGTCCACCACTTCCCACAACACCCCTGCCACTCACATGCCACTGACGTTGCCCGCCAAAACAAGGGTCACTGCCTATTCCACCTCAGTCACAGGGAGCTAACCATCCAGTGTTGGTGCATGTTAAGTTCATCATGGAGCTTGTGACCGTTGTTGTCATAATGGAGCTTTTCCAGGGGCTCGTGCTGCATCACTTTGTGATGTGTGCATGCCTGCAGCTCCTTTTGTGGAAAATAGTGTAATATTTATGTAAATGTGCTAGCCAGTCTCCTCTGTTGTATAACTTTTGTAGCTAGTCACTTACTTTTAGTTCAGCTTATACAGTTTTCTATATATGCATATATGTTTGTGGCCACCCCGAACGGGATTGAGGCGTCTGGCAATAGATAGATAGATACATAGATATATATGCATGTCACTCACTTTTAGTAAATAACAAAATGTTCTTAGTGCTTTTAGCTGCTCCTGTGGAAAATAAATGTTTACGTAAATGTGCATGCAGGGTGTAGAATGTAGCACCAGTCGAGCAGGGCAGTTCTCCCAAGGTGGATGGAAAGCTGATCACAGGGAGAGCTGGAGCTCCCGTTTCATCAGTCCTCGGGACTAGTTCCTGACCATCCCCCTTTCCTATACTTTTTCAGTGTTTCAGTAACACAGAGAGTAGGCCAGCTTGCTCTCCAGTACAAGTTTCTCTGTCATCACCAAACCACATGCACATTACACACTACACTTCCTTTTCAAAATTTTTACACAAATGGTGTCTAACAACCAAGCCTCGGAGTCCCCAGGAGGGGGGACCATAAGTGCCCCCACCATCCATCCCCCTTTCCTGGTGACGACCGAATAAGTTGCCTGGAACCATTGTCAGACTTACTTCTTCATTTCTGCAACATTCACAGCCTTTCCACTAAATTTCTTTCTGTTGAGCATCACCTCTCCTCTTCTAAACTTCCCCTTCTCCTCCTAACTGAGAATCAGCTGTCTGAGGCAACTGATAGCAAACCCTTTTTTGTATCCTCCTCCTTTCTCTGTACTAATTTCAGTGCCAAAGTTGGCTGTTATATATAGGTATGCAACAACATATTTTGCTCTCATGTTCCTGAACTTGATTCTTCTGAATTCTCTGTTCTCTGGCTTCGGCCTTCTTGTCATTCTCTGACTAAATATGTCTGTGCTGTTTACTTATCCCCTAATTCTACTGACCATGAAAAATTCTTTGACACTTTAATTCTATGATGGAACACATCCTATCCGTTTCTCCTTTGTCTCACTTCTCCATTTAAGAGATTTCAGTGTTCACCACCACCTTTGGCTCTCCTCTTCTTTCACTGACGCACCTGGTAAACAGGCCTACATTTTTTCTATCCTTAATGACCCAGTGCACCGTGTACAGCACTCTACCTGTATCCCTGACTGCCTTGGAGAGAGTTCCAACATACTTGACCTCTTCATTACAACTAATCCTTCTGTTTACGCTGTTAATCTTTCTTCTCCATTGGGCTCCCCCGACTACAACCTTATTACCTTAACCTGTCCTATCGCTTCAGTACGGCCTGTGGACCCTTTGACGAAACATTGTTTGTGGCAGTTTGGAGCTGCTGATCGGGGTCCCTCAGGCAGTCCATCCATCCATCCATCATCCGATCCTATGTTGCCCCATGAGGAGCGTAGGAGCCCAGGGATAGGCATTTGGTCCTGACATTTAAGATGAGAGTGACCAACCTCACTCATCCCTGAGTGGCATTACATGTGCAGTAAACCCCAACCATCCCTTGGATATAAACCTTCACCGGCTCAATCCGACTGGAGCACAATAATTACCCACTAAACCACCACGTGCCAAAATTTGGTTATGTGGTTACCACCCAGCATAGTAAATGGTTTCCTGGTGTACAAGAAACCATTTGGCTTGTCACTCAGTGTAGAGTCACCCATAGGCAGAAGGAAGAGGAAAAAATGAAGGAATGAAAGTTAGAGGAGGGAGTGTCAAGTCACCCGTAGACAGAAAGACGAGGAAAGAATGAAGGAAAGAAAGACAGAAGAAGATGGAAGGAAAGAAGGATGGAGGAGAGGACAAGGCAGACACCCAAGAGCAGCACTACATTGAGTGAGTGGATGGTGAGTGTCCCCACCTACCTCAGGCAGTACTTCTTAGATTTTCCCTGGAATGATTATTGTTTCCATGACCAGGAGCCATCTGAGTGTGCCATGCTCATTATGTAGGTTATTCTTTTGGGCATGGAAGCATATATTCCTTTCTCGTATCCTTTGACTAATGCAAAAAGCCATGGTTTAATCATGCTTGTTTTAATGCTGTCCATAACAAGGAGAAGGCTTATAAAATGTAGCAGAGCCAACCCTCCCCAGAACCACATCTTTTTTTATGTTTCTGTCCAGAATCATGCTGAGTCCTTTCTTCACTCTGCAAAAAATAATTTCATTCGTACTAAATGGTCTCAACTCTCCCACTCTAATTTTTCCCGCTGCTTCTGGTGCCTTGCCAAATCCATTCTGACAAATTCACCACATCATCCTTCCCTCCTCTTTTCTACTCTGATGGCTTTGTAGCTATTTCTTCTACTGATAAAGCAGATCTCATTGCTCAGACTCTCTCCTCCAATTCCACCTTAGATGATTCCAATGCTGTTCCTTCATCACTTCCCCCCTCTGACTTCCTCATGGCTGACATTAAAGTTTCCTCGGCTGATGTATTTTCTGCCATCACTGACCTCAGTACTAACAAGGCATATGGGCCTGATGGAGTCCCTCCTGTTGTCCTCAAGAACTGTGCATCTGTTTTTACATCCTGCCTAGGTAAACCTTCCGTTTTGTCTTTGTCCGTCAACTTGTACCTTTCCTTCTTGCTAGAAGTTTGCTCTCATTCAGCCAGTTCCAAAGAAAGGTGACCATTCCCATCCCTCTAACTATCACCCAATTGCTTTAATATCCTGTGTCTCAACAGTTTCGAGTCTACTCGTAACAGATGAATTGTAAAGCATCTTTCTTACCACAATCTTCTCTCTGATCGTCAGTATGGGTTCCGTCAGGGACGCTCCACTGGCGATCTTCTCACTTACCTTTCAGACCCCTGGTCATCCTCCTTTCGGGACTTTGGCAATAGCTTTGCCAATGCACTTGACATCTCGAAGGCTTCTGATCAAGTCTGACATAAATCTTTCATTTCCAAACTGCCCTCTTACTGTTTCTGTCCTTCTATTTGTGCCTTCATCAATAGCTTCCTTTCTGGTCATTCTATGGCTGCTTTTGTAGACGACCATTGTTAGTTCACTGAAAGCGTTGATGAGAAATAGGGAAGTGAGTATGGAAGTTATGAAGTCACTGCGTGATAGTACTTGTGATCCCTACCCTGACATATGGAAGAGTAGCATAGACCTTGCTAGAGGGGAACAATTCAAGAGTGAGAGCAGTGGAAATGAATTGCCTGAGAGGAGCATGTGGAGTGACATGGAGGGACAGGTTGACGAATGAAGAAATGAAAGAATGTTGTAGAGTGGATGTGGATGTGATTGAGAAAATTAGGAGAAATGCACTGAGGTGGTTTGGACATGTGGAGAGAATGGAGAATGAAAGTCTGAATAAGAGGGTGTATCTAGGCAGGGTTGGCAACAAAGTGGGTAACTCGGTTTTACCCACTCGGGTTTTTTCAGTAAAACCCACTTGTAAAAACCCACTATTTTACCCACTTTATCGGGTTTTGTCAACCACAACCAGCTGTGCAAGGCATATTTCTGATCTCTGAAATAAACAAGAAATTTTGCCCTCAATTTCTTCATTCTTACTAATACCTTGGTCACACTTTTCTACAAAATGAGTGTAAACATGACACCTGTGCTAAAGATTGGGTTAAAAAAATCCTAATACAGGAGTATGTAGCTTGAATTCAAGGTAAATTTCCTTGGTTTTCATCTGGTGAATACAAACTTTACAGCCAGCACTACTGTCTCTAATTTTGAAAGCTTTAAAATTAAGAGTAAAATTGTTTTTTGATAGATATAGTTTTTAGTTTTTTTTTAAGGAGTGAGGTGAATTTGTTATATAACAGTAATCATTACTGGAGTTAACTTATATGTTGTCTCATATCATTTCTGAATATCAATAATTCTATAGAAATATAAACGTTGCTTTGTTTAAAATAGATGTATTTTATAGGCTTAGATATTTGGTTACCAAAAGCTATTATTACTGTTAAGATAATGTGTGAAATCACTTATGCAACAGAATTTTCAATAATAATTATTTACAAGATTCAAATGCAAGTATATAATTACCAAAGAAAGGAGAGTAGCAAGGCAAATGACTCCTCCTCCTGCTGTTGTGTAATGTGGACTGATCTTTGCCAGCTCATGGGTTGTGCAATGCTCTCAAGCCTCTCATGTTGATGCATGTTTTGCTGTGTAGCAGGCAGACCAAGGATAACGGCCAAACAAGTCAAAACATAATTGTGTTCATTTCCCTCATTCAAATAAGTATGTGAAAAATAAGATTTTATTGGGCTATTCATACTTATGCATAGCAGAAACATTATTTTATTTAAATTTAAGGTAAACTTTGAAAAACTCACTTTTGCCCGGGTTTTGGGGGAATTGTGTGAAAAAAAAAAAAAAATGAAAAACCCCAGATGGGTTGGGCTTAAAAAAAAAAAAAAAAAAAAAAAAAATTTTTTTTTTTTTTTTTTTTTTTTTTTTTTGCCAACCCTGTATGTAGGTGAAGTGGAGGGAGAGAGATGGAGGGGAAGACTGAAGATGAGGTGGAGGGATGGAGTTGAGAGATATGAGAGGGGGGGGAGTGAGTTGGGGGACAGGCAGTCAAATGGTGGGTGACAGAGGGACCTGGAGGCGTTTTGTCTGCAGCCACCCTTTTTGGGATTAGGGCATCGGGCTGTAGACAGATAGCTTAGAATCATAACATCCCAAGCACCATTATTTAAAAAACGAGAAAAATGCCTCCAAAGTCAGTTGACTTTTAAACGTGTAGTATATCTCAGGAACGGAAACAGATATTGCATTGCCTTTTGTTTCTAAATGTAGTGAAAGGTCTCAGCTATAAAATCCTATCATTGACATGAGAGAGAGAGAGAGAGAGAAACATTAAATTTAATTTAACATACACAGTGTACCCTACACTTATACATACATGCTAACAAACTCAATTATGTCACAAACTCACATGCTCACAAATTCATGTACACATACAGGCATCAACACATGTACATATAGGCAATAATAGGCACATTATTGGCACACATGAAAATAATAATGACAGTAATAATGGTGGTGATGATTATAGTGACTTTAGTGATAATCCATCCATCCATCATCCAATCCTACGTTGCCTCATGAGGAGCGTAGGAGCCCGGGGATAGGCAGTTGGTCCTGACATTTAAGATGAGAGTGAAAATGAGTTTTCATAATGACAGTAAAATTGAGTTTGTAAGCATGTGTATATATGTGTGTGTGTGTGTGAAAGTGTTGTGTATCTTGTGTGGGGGATATATATTTAAGGTTTCTCTCTCTCTCTCTCTCTCTCTCTCTCTCTCTCTCTCTCTCTCTCTCTCTCTATGTAAATGATAGGATTTTATAGCTGAGATCTTGCACTACATTTAGAAACAAAGAGCAGTGCAGTATCTGTCTTAGTTCCTGAGATGTATGTATTTAAAATTTTCCAGTGTTTGGAGATGTTTTTCTCATTTTGTAAATATCGGTGCTTGAGACGTTATTATTGGGATGCGAAACAACCGACCTCACCGACCTCACACTTCCAAGTGAGCGAGCTCCGCCTGCATACCACAAGACACTTCCGATGACGTCACCACTCGGAACGTAACAAGTGCGTGCCACACACACACACTAACAGCAATATGCACTAACAGTTATGATTCCAAGAGCCATGTAGGAGTGGGGTTAGTCACTGACTTGATAAGTGTGATTATATATGAGTGTGCTGTCCCAGATGATTGGCTGAAAAGTTAATTGTAAATGTGTACAAGGGGAAGGGTGATGCCCTGGAAAGAGGAAATTATAATAAAAGTCCAATTACCCGGCAAATCCAACATTTTGGCTATCTATCTATATACCTAGGTTGCTTCCCCCAAGGAAAGGGAGGTAGCCGAGACAGGACGACACACTCCCCATTTACTCATCCATTCAAACACATTCATTTGCATCATAGCCCCAAAGGTTAGAAGGGACAGATCCTCACTGCATCACGCCGCACAAGGGTCAACTGCGCAGTGCAATCAGTGACATCTGCGCAGGGCGTGACAGCAGAGCTGGTTTACCCCTGCCACATCATAATAGACCCATCCCCTTACCCGCACCTGACCTGACTAGCTGATCAGACCAAATGCTGGAGAATATCCCCTCAGGGCTGCGTCATCATTTGTTCATTCACAATTTCTCTCCATTTATTTCTGTCACGCACAGCCACTCTTCCTTGCTCAACAGACATCCCTCTCACATCCAGCGCTCTCTTCACACTGTCCATCCATCCTATTCGTGGTCTTCCTCCCAGCCTTACACCTCTCACATCAGATCTAGTTATCTTTTTCACCAATCGCTCATTATCCATTCTCTCCATATGCCCAAACCATCGCAACACCCTCTCCTCAACTCTATCAGCCATCTCCCGAACAATTCCAACTCTCCTTCGCACTTCATCATTTCGCACTCGATCCACACGCATTACTCCACACATACTCCTCAGACATCTCGTCTCCATTACATTCAAACCTTTCCTCTTTGCTACACCCATATTCCATGTTTCAGCCCTTTATAACGCAGTCGGTACCACAACACCCTCATACAACCTTCTCATTACATCCATTCTAAGTGAATGACATCTAAACACCTTTTTCATTCCTCCCAGCACCTTTCCTACTTCGTTCATTCTAAACTTCACTTCTGCATCTATTCTTCCTTCCACAGCAACATGTGACCCTAAATATTTAAAACACTCTACCTCCTCAAGCAACTCACCATTCAAAACTATATTCATCCCCCTACCATCTACCAACCTCGTACACTTCATCACTTTACTCTTATTCTCATTTACTTTCAATTTCTTCCTCTCACACACCCTTCCAAACTCCTCTACCAACTGTCTCAATCTCTTCTCTGAATCATCCACCAGTGCAGTATCATCTGCAAACAGCAGCTCCTTCAGATTCCACTCTCCACCATCAACATTCACCAAACTCAGACCTCCGCCTAAAACTCTTGCATTCACTTCCTTTTGGCAGTTTTGAGAAATAGCCCCATTTACGAAAGTCTTTGATTTTTTGGCAGATGTTCCGATTTTTTTCATCAGTCGAGGAATTTTCCATGAGGCTTGCCAGCTTGCTATCCACCGTAGTGAGTGAGGTGGTGGAAGTGACAGAACGAGTCTACCACTGCTGTGAAGCTCAGAGGCTAGCTCTTTCTCTCATAGCATAGAGAGAGGACAGTCATGTAATGAGTCTAGCATGAGAAATTGAGAATTTGTTTCGCCATTCTTCCGAGTTGTTGCCGTGCTGCTGCCTACATCTCTCGATTCGTCCGTGTGTTTTGTGAACTTTGTACTGTAAGATCCGAGAGGACCATCCATGTGTGTTGTAAGCACCATAACATCATAGTGGAGCTTCGTAACATTCAAGTGGACCAGCTGTGTGTTGTGAACATCATCAGCAACTGAATGTTTTGAAAATGACCTCAACAAGTGGAAAGTTATCTGGTGTTAGGAAGAAGCGTACGCATAAGGTGTTGCCTGTTGCTTGGAAAGTTGAATTGTTGAAAAAATTAGAGGCTGGTATGAGTAGAAAGCAAATAATGGAGGAGTTTAATGTGAACTCCACTGCCATCTGTGATATTAAGAAACAGAAGAAGGATCTGGTATAATTTGTGTCCCAGGCCTCTGGTATGACCCAGAGGAAGGCAGTGAAAAGGACAAAGTTAAGTGAGCTGGATGAAGTGCTGCATAGGTGGTTTGTGGTACAGCATTCTAATGGGAAGCCTGTTTCAGGGCCTCACATCATAGATAAAGCCAAAATGTTCTATGCTGAAATGAAGATAACTGAACCATGTATTTTCTCTAATGGGTGGTTTGAGAAATTTCAAGGCTCGGCATGGCATCAGGCAGCTGGATGTGAGTGGTGAATCAATGGTTGCCGATGCTGATGCCACCGAGAGGTACACCAAGACCTTCTGTAATCTCATAAAAGACCATGAGCTGCAGCCTTGCCAGACATATGACGTTGATGAGACAGGTCTTTTTTTTTTAAAGAAGAGCATCCCTGAAAGTACTCTAGCAGGGCAGGAGAAAAGGCTGCAAAAGGATTTAATTGCAACAAGGAACGTTTAACGGTGTTAGTGTGTTCAAATGCTTCTGGAACACACAAGCTGAAACTTTTTATTGTGCGAGAATATTAGCACCTGAGAGCATTGAAGAATGTCCAGCATTTGCCTCGTTGGTATGATGCTCAGGGAAATGCTTGGATAACTGCAGCAGCTTTTTTGTACTGATTCTACCACCACTTTGTTCCATTAGTGAAGGCTAATTTGGTGAAAGAAGGTTTGCCTACTGACTCTAAGTTGTCCTCCTACTGGACAGCTGCAGGGCTCATCCTTCTGCCAGTGAATTAGTGAATGGGAACATTTTTGTTGTGAGTCTGCCCCCAAATGTGACATCGTTAATTCAGCCAGTGGATCAGGGGATCATCTAAAAAGTCAGGACTTCTTAGCTTGCTGCTTTTGCTAGACAGGTGTTGAATTCCATGCTTCCAGTGCATGAATTCCAAAAGCAGTTCACCATCAAAGATGTACTTTTCATGGCTGCCTTAGCTTGGCAAGATGTGGTGCAGGCAACTTTGCAAAGATGCTGGAGAAAGCTGTGGCCAGGTGTAATGTTCCAAGAGGAACTAGATTACACAGAGGAGTTTGTTGGCTTTGGGGACAAGAGGGTAAGTTACTACAAAAATATTTGTACAAATTGTTCGAGGTGCCTCACAGTCCCATACTCTAAGCTCATTGATGGATGATGACATTGCTGAGTGGGTGGAGCAAGACACAGACACACCAGCTGTTAAGGAGCTGACAGATGAGCAACTAATTATGAGTATGACAAATCCTGAGGCAATGGAGGTCCAGGAAATTGAAAGTGATGATGAAGTGGAGGAAGATGAACAGGAGAAGGTCACCTGGAAGGAAGCAGCAGAGGCCAATGAAAAATTTTTATGGTTTGTTGACAGCTCATCTCATTTTAACAGTGGTGAAGTGATGCAGTATCACATCATGTTCAGGGACTTCCAGACTAAAAGGGCAGCATCTGTGAAGCAGGCAACCCTATTTGACCTCTTTAAAAAAGCTGCCAAAAAAGCCACATCCTCTGCTGCTCCCACCCCATCACCAGTAGCAATCTCTGAACCTCAAGCTCTACTGCCATTGCAACAGGAAGAGGAGTCCTTGGTGCCTGTTGCAGGGCCCTCTACTGCTGGGGACTTCTCCCAACAGTAGCAGACTCCTATCAACCCCTTCTATTGTACATATGTAAATATGGAGCCTACTATAAGTTTAGGTAAGTGCATGTGAACTTGTAGGCCTACTGTGTCATTACACTTGATATATGTTCACTAATTTCTTTATTTTTCAGATTCAGGTATAGTACTGTATTCATTATAGTATTATACAGCATCATACAGTATACACTGCTTTCTCCAAACACATTTGTAATGATATGAGTAGTGATGATAGTGTTCACCAACACATATAAAGTACTGAGTGGGTAGGTTTTTTGATTATTCGGCGAGTCTGATTTATCGACATCAGCCTGGTCCCATAGATGCCGAACAATCGGACTTCTACTGCATAGAAGCATAAAGCCTTCGGACCAGATGATGAAGTTAATGGAGAGAGTTCTAGTATGATTTGAGAAAGAATGAATATTGATGAGATGCAGTTTGGGTTTAAGCCAGGCAAAGGGACCACTGATGCTATATTCATTGTTCGACAGCATCAGAAAAAATACATAGGAAAGAAAAGGGAACCGTACTGTACTTTGTTTTCGTTGATTTGGAGCAGACCTTTGACAGAGTCCCTAGAAAGGTGGTGAAGAGGGCAATGAGAAAGCTTAGGATTGAAGAGTGGCTGGCTTGGGTGGTTATGGCTATGTATGTGGGTGTGTGCTAAGTCAACTCCGTACCTTCTTTGCCGCTGGACAGCTCTTGACTTTATACACGTTTTTTTTTTTTTTTTTTTTTTTTTTTTTTTTTTTCCACCCCGTGTAGAGTACAATTCTCATGTGTGGGGAGGCACCCCACATACAGCTTTTCTCAATAGGGTGGAGTCAGAGGCTTTTCGTTTCATTAACTCTCCTCCTCTAACTGGCTCCCTTCAACCTCTGTCTCTTCACCATGCTGTTGTATCTTTATCTCTTTTTCTGTTTCTACTTCAATGGTCACTGCCCCTCTGAACTGTTTGCTTGCATCCCTCCACCTCAACGACGGGCACCTAGCACCCGTCTAGCAACAAACTCTCATCCCTTTTCTCTCCCACTCTCTAATGCAGGAATTAACCATTACTACCAGTCTTTCATTTATGCAACAGTTCAACTCTGGAACTATCTTCCTCTGTCTGTATTTCCTACTTTCTATAATCTCCAGTCTTTCAAATGCAGTGTGTCCAGGCATCTCGAAATGAACGGATCATGAATTTGGCTCTCTTTTGTATTGTTTTCGTTTCCTTTCTTGGAAGGAACAGTTTGTGGGCTCCTGGCCTTTGGTTCCTTCTTCCTTGCATTAAAAAAGAAAAAAAAGGTGAGGGTGAATGGCGATTTGAGCAATTAGTTTTCCGTGAATGTTTGTGTGCAGCAGGGGTCACTCTTGAGCCCCTTGTTGTTTATCATTGTACTTGGAGCTCTTACATGACTTCAGAAAGGACTTCCGTGGGAGACATTGTATGCTGATGATTTGGAGTTGATTGCAGAGAATGAAAGGGAGGTGGAGGATAGATTTAGGAAATGGAGATATGGTATGGGGCACAAGGGCTTAACCCTATAGCTGCTATGTACTTCATGTGATGGAAAACATGTAACTGCTACATATATCATATGAGCAAGTTTTTTCTTTAAATGGGTGCATTTCTAATGCTGTTTGGTAGCTGCTACATATATCTTATGAGCAAGTTTTTTCTTTAAATGGGTGCATTTCTAATGCTGTTTGGCATCTATCTATCCATCCATCTATTGCCAGATGCCTCAGTCCCGTACGGGGTGGCCACAGACAAATTGCCTTCACATTGCCCTGTCCCCTGCCACTTCACTGCCCTGCTCCCAACTCACACACCCCTCTCTCATATACCTTTCCACTCCATCCCTCCACCTCATCCTTGGCCTCCCCCTCCACCTCACACATACACTCTCCTCATGTCTCTCACCCTCCATCATCTCAACATGGCCAAACCACCTTAGTGTGTTCCTCCTAACGATTCCTATCACATCCACATCCACACCACAACGCTCCTTTATATCCTCATTTGTCAGCCTGTCTCTCCATGTGACTCCACAGGCTCCTCTTAAATAACTAATTTCCACTGCTCTCACTCTTGACAACGTCCAAGCTTCACTTCCATATATTAGAGTTGGTATCACAATACTGTCATGTAGTAACTTTTTCACTTCCATGCCCACTTCACTGTTTCTTATCACTGCTCTCAAGGAACCAGCAACCTTTCTTCCTTGTTGTACCCTTTCAAGCACTTCACCCTCCAAACTTCCATCCTTACTCATCACACTCCCCAAGTACTTAAATGTACTCACATTTTCCATTTCCTCACCATCCATCCTCACTGTACATTCACTGACTTCACCTCTCTCAAAGACCATAACTTTACTCTTCCCTACATTCACCTTTAGTTTCCGTTTTTTACACACTCTCCCAAACTCATCCACCAAGCCTTGCAGCTTCCCTTCGTCTCTACTTAACAACACAGTATTATCTGCAAACAACAGTAGGAGGGAGTTTCCAAACACTACCCTCTATCACTAGGGCCATTCCAACATCCACTGCCCTACCATGTATCTCTTTTTTTACCCCATCCATGTACAGATTGAGCAACCATGGAGACGTGACACACCCCTGTTTCAACCCAACCATCAGAGAGAAAAATTCACTCAGTTCACCATCCACACGCACTGCAGCCTTAGCACCATCATACATGCTCTTCACAGGATTCAACAACTTCCCATCTACTCCATGTATTCTTAATACTTTCCACAATCCTTGTCTATCCACCCAGTCATATGCTTTCTCCAAATCCATGAAGGCCACATACAACTTCTTTCCTTTCTATAGAAATTTTTCTACTAAAGAGCTAAGAATGAATATCTGATCTACACAGCCTCTTCCCTTCCTAAAGCCTCCCTGTTCTTCTCCATCAAATTCCTCTGTTATTTCCCTAATTCTGTCAATAAGTATCCTACCATACACTTTTCCTATTACACTAAGAAGACAAATGCCCCTATGATTACCACACACTTCTTTTTCCCCTTTTCCTTTGTACAAGGGAATAATTATACCTGACTTCCAATCCTCTGGGACTCTACTTTCCTCCCAGGCCAATCTGCACATCGTCCACATCCATTCTGCTACTCTCTCCCATGCTTCAGCATTTCACCACACACTCCATCAATTCCTGGGGCTTTCCCCAATTTGACTTTCTTCATTGCTTCCACAAGTACCCTACTGATTTCTTCCTGTCTTCTCACCTCCCTCCTTCTCCCAGCCATTCCCCAGCCACTTATACTCGCATTACTTCCATCCTCTATGTTAAACAATTCCTTAAAGTGTTCTCTCCATCTGCTCACTTCTTCTCCCTTCTCCACTAGTAATCTACCATTTTTATCTTTCACTCTCCTACTATCTTCACTGCCACCCTGTCTTACTCTCATCACCTCTTTCCAGAACATTTTCTTACAGTCCCTCCACTTTACACTCAAATTCCTTCCAAATTCCTCATCCACTCTCTTCTTACTCTCTCTTACTAATCTTTTCACCTCTCTCTTCCTTTCTACATATAACTCTTTCTTCCACCTCTCAACATCTTCCACGCCCCTATTTCTCATCCCTTCATTGTATGCTTTCTTCTTTTGTGCCACAGCCTGTCTCACCTCTTTATTCCACCATGCTGTTCCTTGCATCCCCTTCCGACTTCTCTTCACCCCACACACCACATCACATGCTGCACATATTTCTTCTGTGAATATCTTGCACACACCTTCCATGTCCCCTATCTCCTCCAGTTCATAATTACCAATCGTTCCTCCACTTCTCTCTTATATTCTGCCTTTTTCTCATCCTTTTGTAACCTTTCCACTCTCCTTGCAATTACTCGTTCCTCCTGTCCTTCCCTTCTTCTATTTCTCCATTTTACTTGGATCTTGATTGTGGCCACCACCAAGTAGTGGTCAGAAAGTCCACTCCCCCAACCTCTGTAAGCTCTTGCATCCATTACACATCTTCACATCCTTTCATCTACACACACACAATCAGTCATTGCCTTCCTTTCATTCAGTTCACGACCCACTCTTCTCATCACTCGCCATGTATACCTGTGGATCATTTTGTGCCTGAAGCGAGTATTGGCTATCACCAACCCCCTCCCGGCACATATGTCCACTAACACACTGCATCTCAACTGAGCTATTTCCATCACCATCCATGCGTTCCACCACCACCCATGCATCCTAAGTATTTCCCTATTACTGTTGTAGAGATATGCAAATTCATTACTTCACCACGGCTAAACTAGGGTAGATAATGAACTTGTATGTTTTCCCTGTACTTTTCTATGCACTCTTTCATTTCATGTGAGCAATTTTTTTTTTTTCACATGGGAGGTAGACCAGGAAACATAATGCAGCAGTTATCGGGTTAAGGGTAAATGGAGATAAAACAGAAGTGATGGTAACTAGGGCTGGTAGCAGCACTGTCAAAGGAGAGGGAGAGTGGCCATGTGTGACTTGCTGCATGGGCATGAGAAGTACAGTGAGACCTCACTATAATGGACAAATTGGGGCCCAACCCATTCCGAAAAAAGCAAAATTCCGATAAAAGCGACATTTTGACTTTCCCCTGCTATCCCGGACTTTTTCCAGTTTATCAGACATTAGTGCAGATCGCACTAACGGTTTTTAAACCGTTTTCACTGCCTTTGCTGTACTGTAATGTACTATACCTTCACTGCAGTAATTAGATGGTATAATATATAAAATAATACTGTACTGTACACTGATAAACATGTCCTTTTTTTTACCTTATTGTGGTGAACATAGCTGAAGTGGTCAGGCAGTCCGGACTGCTTCTGGCTTTATCAGACTTTTTCCGATATGTAGAAATTTAGTCCGATAGCTCCTCAAGTCCGATAAAAGCAAATTACAGTCTATTTAAGTCCGTTATATCGAAGTTTTACTGTAATTCCATCTTGTACTGTGTTTTTGATAAGTGGGTGCATGAGAGATGATGGGTTATTAGGGGTAGACTGCAAGGTAATGCTGATTTCATGTGTGCGGTGTGTCAGGGAGAGCATGTGGAGATTGTCGAGCGTGAAAGGATTGATCTCTCTGGTGAGTCTCTTGAGTGTGTGGAAGAGTTTTGTTATTTCAGAGACATGTTATGTGCTGGAGGTGGGGCTGGAGTTAGCTCTGTGCCTAGAGTGAGGAGTGGTTGGAAAAAGTTCAGGCAGCTATTGTGTCTCCTGACATTGAGAGGGCTCTCCCTCCATGCTAAGTGATCTTTTTATGCAGCATGTGTTAGGAGTGTAATGCTATATGGTAGTGAGACCTGGGCAGTAAAGGGAGGGGATATTCGCAGGCTCAAATGTACAGAAATGACAATGATTAAGTGGATGTGTATCATGTCCAAGACCTGCGGGGACAAGGTTTACGATGCAAGAGTTAAGAGGTAGGATGGGACTGGTGTGTGTTGGTGTAATGATGAGAGGGGGTAGATTGAGATGGTTTGGCCATGTGGAGAGGATGGGGGATGATAACTGGGTGCAGAAAGCGATCAGTGTTAAAGTTATGGGTAGGGTTGTGAGAGTTAGTCTGAAAAGACTTGGGATGAGGTCACTGAGTGTGACCTCATGGATAAGGGACTGAATTGGGAACCTGCCAGAGATCAAGCAGCTTGGAGACCTGTCATTAGGTGACCAAGACCTACACATGCAAGCATGTTGGAGCCTTTAACCCTTACACCGCGGGCTTGTTTACCAATGACTTGCGTGTGCCGCAGGGTTATTTGGGCTCCGACAGACTCTCAAAAAATATTTGCCAAAAATCAGTTATTAGTCCTAGAATAATAAAATTACATATGCTTATGGCGTATACCTTCAGCTTTCTCCTGGAATGATTGTTGAGCCTTCGTCGGTTACCGTAGGACTTGTGGAGACCTCTGAAGTAGGGTAACGAAGTCTCCACTTTACACTTCCCGACAACCCGTAATATGATTACCACAGCCAGATAAAAACACTATAAACACTATTCTACAATTTTCAAGTAGTTTGGGATCCATACTAAAAAAAAAAAAACACTGTGAAAGCAATGGAAATTACGAGCGCTTCTGATCGTCGCACTTGCGCTAGTTCGCTCTAGGCACTCTGTCATTTATTATTCATAAAACCCCTCACACTTTATATTTCTATTACTATATAACACTTATATATATCTACAGTCTTTATCCATAAGTTTCCTTCAGTAGTATTAGTTTATTGTCACGGTAGGGATTCAATTACTTTCAGTAAAATACGTAGCATTCACTTTCTCGTCCTGTATACTAGCATTGAGAGTGAATGTCACTTTCATCTTCACTCTCATAACTCATAGCATTCAGACATGCTAGAGTGAAACTTTCACTTTCATTACTCCTAGGGTATATACTCAGGACTTGATCCTGACCATCTCCCTTTTCTGAACATTTTCAGTGCATTCATTTACACAGAGAGTAGGCCAGCATGCTCTCATGATACCTCTACCTTCAACTGTCTACACCACACTACATGCACATAACATATCACACCTTCTATTCACATCTTTATTAATGGCCGCTGCAATCTCACAATCAAATGAGGTAGTATCTCGGATTGCCACCACCGGCAGGGTAGGGCTGGAGGCACAGGGTCCTCCCGGTCGCTATCAAGCGACTGTGCCAGCAGCGACTGTTGCTATTTCCGGGAATGCTCGTCGGCGAAGTGGTGACGGTGCGGCCTTATTCTTTACCAACATCCGCGGCCTTACCACAAATTTAAACTCAGTTCATTTTTTCCTTCAGTCCATATCCCCTTTGGCCCTTTTCCTCACAGAACCACAAATCTCACCCTCTACCGATATATCTCCATTTTGTTTTCCCAGTTACCATCTCCTTACAAACTTTCGAAACAAGGGCGGCACCTGTTGTTATATCAAATCCCAATATGCAGTTGATACTATTTTAAACTTCACTCCATCCAGTTTTGATTACTCATTATATAAATTAAATTGCCAAAACATTACCAAATATATCTGTGTAGTTTATCGTTCCCCCAATGCTTCTTCGGAACCCAGTGTATTTGATTCCATATCCACTCAGTTGAGTAACCTTGACCTTGCCCTTGGCAATGAAATTACCATTTTGGGTGATTTTAACATACACAATATTGAATGGTTATTGCATTCTGCCCGGACTGACGACGCTGGTTTAGAGTGCGAGCTGTTTGCGGAATCGTTTAATCTCACCCAGTTGGTAAAGCAACCAACCAGAATACCTGATAATCCTGACCATAATGCCCATCTCTTGGATTTATTCTTGGCAAATAATCCAGATCAATACAGGATAGAGGTACTGTCACCACTTGGATCCTCTGACCACAATCTCATCAAAGCCTCATTAGTTAACCCTCCTACACCTCCCCATTCCGAACCTGTCAGGGTGACCCGATAGCACTTTGACAGGGCAGACTGGGATGGATTTAGAAATTATCTTGCTGATGTTCCATGGCAGTCTTTCTTCTCTAGTGATCCCAATTCTACCCAGTCCCACATTTGTGACTTAATACTAGCTGGGATGGATTTATTCATACCAAGTCAACAATTCACTAAAAGATCAAACTCTCCAAAATGGTTTGATGGCAATTGTGCCAGAGCAACAGCCCAAAAGTCATTAGCATATAACTCTTACTTAAAATCAAAAACACCTGAATCACTCTCCCAATTTAAAATTGCTAGAAATCATGCAAAAGCTGTAGTAAATCTATCTAAATCAAACTTTCTTCAAAAGCAAGCATCAAAACTACTTAACAACCCTAATGACAACAGAATATTCTGATCAACTCTTAATTCTTTCAATAATAACTTTAACAAGTCATCTTCCATTCCCCCACTAAAATCTTCAGATGGCACTATTACAAACGACCCACGTGGGAAAGCAGATATCTTTGCTAGTACCTTTGCAAGAAACTCTGCCATAGATGATACCAGCCAGAATGTCTCAGTACTGGAACTTGATTCTCCCGAAATTGCCCCACTTAAAATACAGACAAGATTTGTAAAATCTATCCTAGACAATTTACCTACCAACAAAGCTCCAGGTCCAGATGGAATTCCGCCAATTGTTTTGAAAAAGTGTTCCCCTGAACTTGCCTCTGTCCTAGCTAAATTATTCAGACTATGCGTACGTACTTCTTTATTCCCAAATTCATGGAAAGAAGCCAATATCCACCCAGTTCCGAAGAAAGGAAGTTCGTCTGACCCCTCCAATTACAGACCAATAGCTATCACATCTTCTCTTGGTAAGGTATTTGAAACTTTAATTAATAAGCATATTGTTAAACATCTTGAATCCAACAACTTAATTAATGATAGACAATACGGTTTTTGCCACGAAAGATCCACCATTGACATACTCAATCTCTTAACTTATACCATCCATCAATCAATTGATCTTTTTGGAGAAACTCATGCAGTAGCTCTTGATATCTCTAAAGCTTTCGACAGAGTATGGCACCGTTCCCTGCTGTCCAAACTCCCTTGCTATGGACTAACGTCTTTTGTTCCTTTGATTTCTTCTTATCTTAGTGACAGGAAAATAAAAGTAGATGATGTATATTCGAATTTCCACTCAATCAACGCCGGCGTTCCGCAGGGATCGGTTCTGGCGCCAACTCTATTTCTGGTTCATATTAATGATCTCTTATCTGTCACTCACAATCCCATTCACTCATATGCAGATGACTCAACACTACATAGTTCATTCACACTCAGACATCCATTTACAAAGTCTAATATCTCTACCTCTCAACTCAATACAGCCATCTCCATAAATCAAGATCTATCTACAATCAGTGAATGGGGACAAAACAACCTTGTCTCTTTTAATGCTAGTAAAACTAAATATATACAGTTTACTAATACAGTAGAGAGATATTGCCAGATTCGTACATTACCTTCAGTGCTACTAGTATTCCCATCTCCAAAAATATTGAAATTCTTGGTGTCTCACTTAACAGTGCCCTCAGCTGGACCTCTCATGTCAGATCACTTGCTAAAACTGCCTCAAAGAAACTTGGATTATTGTACAGAGTCCGTAACTTCTTCGCCGATGAGCAGTTAGCTATAATTTATAAGAGTCATGTGCGCTCTCAGCTTGAATATTGCTCACCCTTGTGGAATGGTTGTGGAGAGGTTGCATTAAGACAACTAGACAAAATTCAGAATAAAGCTGTTAGAATCATTAACAACCCTGCCATTACATATAAACTACCTCCCCTGCAAGTAAGAAGGAATGTTGCCTCCCTTGCATTATTTTACAGATATTTTTTTGGCAAATGCTCAGACGAAGTTGCGTCCATGGTGCCACCTCTCCATGCCTTCCCTCGTGCTACACAGGCATCTGGTAGCGCTCATGACTGGAATGTCACTCAACCATATTGCAGAACTTCTTCCTATCAGAATTCTTTCATTCCCCGAACTGCATCTCTCTGGAACTTGCTTCCCCAGAGTTGTTTTCCTCCAAATTTCAACCTACAACTGTTCAAGTCTAACTGTTACAGATATTTTATGAACAGAGGACACCAGTAATCTGGTGTATGGATTATTTTTTTTCTCCATTTGTTTTTCCTTCCTCCGTTCTGTTTTTAAAAAAAAAAAAAAAAAAAAAAAAAAAAAAAAATCTATTTACGTTCTCTATTTTATTTACATTATTTACATTTCTATTTTATTTACACTGTGTTATGCACTGTCACTTGAAGTAACTTAGAAAACTATTTTCCATTGTTCACGTATATTTACATTCATTACTTTCACTTGCTGTTTACACATTATTTACAATTCCACTTGCACTGTTTTACTCAATAGAAAGATCGTAGTCACTCTTTTATCAATTGTCAGCCCTATACCTCTTTCCACACGAGGTTTAGTAGGGGGTAAAGGTCACAGGGCCCTTTGCATGGGGGTGAAAAAGTCCTTGAAGTCAGCAAGAAGAAACATACGTACTCCCACTTCGGAAGATGAGAGTAAACTGATAACGGAGGGCCGGGGTAGAGACCTACATAGGGAATATTCAGTGCTACCAATGTTAGCTCTTGAAACAGCTATGTCTAGCACTCAAATGATTGGCAGGAAATCTAGACAATACATTATAAATTAGGTAGTTCCAGGTGAATGTAAATATCACTTAGGCTTCTCCCTTCACTCCTTACATGTATATTTATTACGAAAATAGATTACATGGCATATTTCAAGGGGAAAAAAACAGCGAAAATTAGCGAACGAGTGCACGTGAGGTGTTGTCAGGTGATAATTAGCCAATTCCAGGTGTATGGCACTCTCACTTACCTTATTTCTTTCTTGTATATATTATTTGGTATAAGAATAGGACATAGGGCTTATTTCAATGGATGAAATCAGTGAAAAATTCCAGGGAAGATTTACTTAGTGTAGCACAGCCGGGCAGGCGAGAGGATAGGGTAATGGAGGGGGGGTAGGGAGGGGAGTCAAGAACGGGGAGAAATGGCTAAATTGTCAACAATGGATGGGAGTACAGATGAGATTAGGAGTGCTGACTAGTGTTGGACATTGGCAGTACTGATAGATGATACAAACCCCCACTTGGAAGCCCAGGTGAATTCAAAATAACACAGAATCACAAAAGCGACGCCCTGCAGTATGATCCCTTACTCCCAAGCGTCATGAAAGTGACGCCCCGCGGTTAAGGGGTTAATAATGAAACAATATAAATGAAACGTCAATATACAGGCAGTTGGTGCCAGCGTGTTTCCCTTTTATTACGTAACTTACAGCTAGTTGCATGCTTTCAGCTGCACTTAGTTCCATCTCTGCATCTTACTCTCACTTTTAACCCCTGCTGGGTTGATTCTTTGAAAGGCAGTTTACCTCTTCCTAGTCTCTGTTTTGTACTTAGTGTAAATCCATTGTCGTTTGTACCTCATATCGGGCTTGCAGCTCCTTTTGTGCAGACCTTAACTGTGCCTCATATGAGGTCTGCAGCTCAGCATGGGTTAATAAATTATAGTACTTGTATTTTTAGTGTCTGTAGCTGAACAAGCATTAATTGCAGATGAGACAGGCCTGTTGCGGAATGTGTATACTGTAAAAGAAATAGATTTTTTGAATAATAATAATAAAAATCATGTTAACATAGCCTGTTTGTGGCTGAATAAGAAAGAGGAAATTATAAATGTATAAAGCTTTTAGATCAGATAATGAAGGTAATGGAGAGAGTTCAAGAAGGTATGATTAGAGAGAGAGTGAATATTGATGAGATGCAGTTTGGGTTTATGCCAGGCAGGGGGACCACTGATGCCATATGCATTGCACGACAGCTTCAGGAAAAATATATTGGGAAGAAAAGGGATCAGTATTTTGTTTTTGTTGATTTGGAGACCTTTGACAGAGCCCCGAGAGAGGTGGTGAAATGAGCAATGAGAAAGGTTGGCTTGGAGGAGTGGCTGGTTTGGGTGGTTATGGCCATGTGTGTGGGTGCTCACACCCAGGTAAGAGTGAATGGAGATTTGAGTGATGAGTTTTCCGTGAATGTTGGTGTGCATCAGGGGTCAGTTTTGAGTCCCATGTCATTATCATGGTACTTGAAGCCCTCTCACCTGACTTCAGAAACGGTCTCCCATGGGAGATGTTGTATGCTGATGATTTGGTGTTGATTGGAGAGAATGGAAGGGAGGTGGAGGAAAGATTTAGGAAGTGGAGAGATGGTATGGGGCACAAGGGCTTAAGGGTAAATGTAGATAAAACAGAAGTGATGATATCTAGGTTTGGCAGCAGTATTGTCAAAGACAAGGGTAAGTGGCCATGTGCAGTTTGCCACAAGGGCATGGGAAGTACTGTACAGTGTTTGTGATAAATGGGTACACAAGAGATGTAGTGGTATTAGAGATAGACTGCAAGATAATGCTAATTTTGTGTATGGCATGTTGGGGAGAGCAGGTGGAGATTGTCAGGCATGTAAGGATTGAACTTGCTGGTAAGTCTCTTGAGTATGTGGAAGAGTTTTGTTATTTGGGATATATGTTGTGTGCTGGAGGTAGGGCTGGAGCTAGCTTTGTGACTAGGGTGAGAAGTGGTTGGAAGAAGTTCAGGGAGCTGTTGCCTCTCCTGACATTGAGAGGCCACTCCCTATGTGCTAAGGGATCTTTGTATGCAGCATGTGATAGGAGTGTGATGCTGTATGGTAGCGAGACCTGGACAGTAAAGGAAGAGGATATTCGCAGGCTCAAATGTACAGAAATGACAATGATTAGGTGGATGTGCAATGCGTCCCTGCATGCAAGACCTGGGGGGGCTGGGTTTACGATGGAAGAGTTGAGAGATAGGATGGGACTGGAGTGTATTGGTGTTGTGATGAGGAGAGGTAGATTGAGATGGTTTGGGCTTGTGGAGAGGATGGGGGATGATAATTGGGTGCAGAAGGTGAGAAGTGTTAATATTGGGGGTGGGGTTGCGAGGGGTAGACCGAGAAAGACGTGGGACGAGGCCATTAAGTGTGACCTCAGGGTTAACCCCTAAACCGCAGGGTTGTTTTTGCTTGAATTGCGTGTCTCGCGGGCATATTCGCGCTCCAACAGACTGTCTAAAAATATTTGCCAAAAATCAGTTATTAGTCCTAGAATATTAAAATTACATATGCATATGGCACATACCTTCAGCTTTCTCCTGGGATGTTTGTTGAGCCTTCGTTGAGTACCGTAGGACTTGTGGAGACCTCTGAAGTTGGGTAACAAAGTCTCCACTTTACACTTCCCGACAACCCATAATATGATTACCACAGCCTGATATTATCACTGGAAACAATATTCTGTGATTCTCAAATAGTTTGGAATCCATACTCCAAAAAAAAAAACACTGTGAAAGCATTGAAAATTACGAGTGCGTATGACCCCACTTGCACTCGTTCGCCGCTGGTGTTCGGTCATTTATTATTCATAAAAACACTCACACTTTATATTTCTGTTACTATATAACACATATATATATCTACAGTCTTTATCCATAAGTTTCCTTCAGTAATAGTAGTTTATTGTCATTGTAGGCATTCAATTTCTCTTTCAGTAAATTACGTAGCATTCACTTTCTCGTCCTGTATACTGGCGTTGAGAGTGAATCTGTCACTTTCACTTCCACTTTCATAACTCATAGTACAGTGTTCATACATGCTATAGTGAAACTTTCACTTTCATTACTCCTAGTATATATACTCGTATTCTTATATTACTACTCATTTACATTTCTGTGTACATTCTCTATTTTATTTACGTATGAGTGGATGGAGTGGTTGGTCAGTGGGGTGTGCCAGCTGAAGTAGATGGGAATGGTAGTGCTTTGATGGACATCTGTGCTGGTAAGGGGTTGGCAATAGCCAACACCTACTTTCGTCATAAGATGATCCACCGGTATACATGGAGAGTAATGAGGAGGATGGATGGTGAACTTGTTGAACGAAAGGCAATGATAGACTACGTGTGTGTGGATGAGCGAATGAGAAGACAAGTGTTGGATGCAAGGGTGTGGAGAGGGTGGGGGAATGGAGTCTCGGACCATCACTTAGTGATGGCCAAGGTAGAGCTGCAAAGAAAGTGGTTGAGGAGGCGAAGGGGAAGACAGGAGGAAGCAGCTCCTGTGAGAAGAGTGGAGAAATTGCAAGATAGTGAGAAAAGGACAGAGTATAAGAACATAGTGGAAGAAAGATTGGGAAGGTATGAGCTAGAGCAGATGGAAGGGGTGGAAGACGTATGTAAGATATTCACGGAAGAGATAAGCACAGCGTGTGAGGCGGTTTGTGGAGTGAGGAGGAGATGCAAGGGTGTGCAAGGGACAGCATGGTGGAATGATGAGGTGAAACGAGCTGTGGAACAAAAGAAGAAGGCATATGGTGAATGGTTGGCGAGTAGAGGTAGGGGAGAGGATGAGAGAGAGAAGAGAGAGGTATATGTGAGCAGGAGAAGGGAGGTTAAGAGACTGGTGAAGGAGAGTAAGAAGAAAGTGGATGAAGAGTTTGGGAGGAATCTGAGTGTGAAATGGAGGGAGAGTAAGAAATTGTTTTGGAAGGAGGTAAAGAAAGTAAGGCAGTGTGAAAGGGGAAATAGTAGGGGAGTGAAAGATAGGAATAATAGATTGTTGGTGGAGAAGAGAGAGAAAGTGAGGAGATGGAAGGAGCACTTTGAGGATTTGTTGAATGTAGAGAGTGAGAGCAGTGTGAGTATAAGTGGTTGGGGAATGGCTGGGAGAAGAAGAGATGAGAGGAGGGAGGAAGAGATCAGTAGGTCGGAAGTAGTGGAAGCGATGAAGAAGATTAAGCTGGGAAAGGCCCCAGGAATTGATGGAGTGTGTGGTGAAATGCTTAGGTATGGGGGTGAGATTGTTGTGGAGTGGATATGGAAGTTGTGTAGATTGGCTTGGGAAGAGGGAAGGGTTCCAGAGGACTGGAAATCAGGTATAATTGTTCCTCTGTACAAAGGAAAAGGGGAGAGTGAAGTATGTGGTAACCATAGGGGTATTTGCCTTCTTAGTGTGACGGGTAAAATGTATGGTAGAATACTCATTGATAGGGTTAGGCATATGACAGAGGAGCTAGTTGGAGAAGAACAAGGGGGATTTAGGAAGGGAAAAGGGTGTGTAGACCAGATATTTGTTCTAAGATGTTTAGTGGAGAAGTATCTAGAGAAGGGAAGGAAAGTGTATGCTGCCTTCATGGACTTGGAGAAAGCTTATGACAGAATAGATAGGCAAGGTATGTGGAAGGTATTAAGAATATATGGAGTGGAGGGGAAATTGTTGAGTGCTGTGAAGAGTATGTATGAGGGAGCTAGGGCTACGGTGCAAGTGGATGGTGAGCTGAGTGAGTTCTTTGATCTCAATGTGGGACTGAAACAGGGGTGTGTAATGTCTCCATGGCTGTTTAATATATATATGGATGGGGTTGTAAAGGAGGTTCAAGGTAGGGCAGTGGATGTGGGGGTGGCCCTAATGAATGAGGGTGAGATTTGGAAGCTTCCGGTGTTGCTGTTTGCTGATGATACAGTATTGTTGAGTGAAGATGAATGGGAGTTGCAAGGTTTGGTGAATGAATTTGGGACAGTGTGTAGGAGGAGGAAGCTGAAAGTTAATGTAAACAAAAGTAAAGTTATGGTGTTTGAGAGGAATGAAGTCACAGAGTGTGCAGTGAGGTTGGATGGTGAGGATATGGAGAATGTGAGTGCATTCAAGTACTTGGGTAGTGTGATGAGTAAGGATGGAACTTTGGGGGATGAAGTAAATGAAAGGGTACAGCAGGGAAGGAAGGTTGTTGGTACACTGAAAGCAGTGATGAGAAATAGGGAGGTGAGTATGGAAGTTAAGAAGTCACTGCATGATGGTATTGTGATCCCTACCCTGACGTATGGAAGCGAGGCGTGGACCTTGCAAGAAGGGAACAAGTCAAGAGTGAGAGCAGTGGAAATGAGTTACTTGAGAGGAGCATGTGGAGTGACGTGGAGGGACAGGTTGACGAATGAAGAAGTGAAGGAACGTTGTGGGGTAGATGTGGATGTGGTTGAAAAGATTAGGAGAAATACACTGAGGTGGTTTGGACATGTGGAGAGGATGGAGAATGAACGACTGACTAAGAGGGTGTATGTAGGTGAGGTGGAGGGAGGGAGAGGGAGGGGTAGACCGAGGATGAGGTGGAGGGATGGAGTTGAGAGGTATATGAGGGAGGGGGGGGTGAGTTGGGGGGAGGGGAGTCAAATGGTGGGTGACAGAGTGACTTGGAGGCGTTTTGTCTGCGGCCACCCTTTGCGGGATTAGGGCGTCGGGCTATAGATAGATAGATAGATTTACATTTCTGTTTTATTTACACTGTGTTATGCACTGTCACTTGCAGTAACTTATAAAACTATTTTCCACTGTTCACGTATATTTACATTCATTGTTTTCACTTGCTGTTTACACATTATTTACACATTATCTACATTTCCACTTGCACTGTTTTACTCACCAGAAAGATCGTAGTCACTGTCTATCATTTTCATTGATAAATTAGCCAGTTGACGTTCCACAGCAGTCACTTAGCCCTTTACCCCTTTCCACATGAGGTTTAGTAGGGGGTAGAGGTCACAGGGCCCTTTGCATGGGGCTAAAAATCGGCGGAATTGGACAGGCACGAATCCGAAGTGGTTTCACATTGAAAGATGACAGTAAACTGAATACAGTGTGGTGGCCTAGCCGCCTAGGGGGAGTGCAATGGTGCCAATGTCAGCGTGGTGACAGCTGCTAATATATACACTATGAAATGATTGGCAGGAAATCTAGACAATACATAATAAATTAGGTAGTTCCAGGTGAATGTAAATATCACTTAGGCTTCTCCCTTCCTTTCTGATTTGTATATTTTTATTACGAGGGTAGACTATACGGCATATTTCAAGGGGAAATAAACAGCGAAAATTAACGAACGAGTGCACATGAGGGTTTTTTTTTTTTTTTTTTTTTTTTTTTTTTTTTTTTTATGTGACCGACTCTGGGCATAGGCTTCACAGCCTGCTTTCAAGGCCCAGTAGTCTCCTACGTACCGCACGCCTCTACATGTCACCACTTTGGCGCCAACACCCACCATCCATATTGAATACATGCTAGGGCTGTCTCATACAGGACTGGTGTACTGGTATTAGCTGGGGTATTTTTACGACATGTCGGCGGGCCTTCTGGTAGATCAGTAAAGTCTGATTTTATGAAATTCAAATCCTTAAACTGTTCCCTGCCTCAGCGGGATTTGAACCCGGGTCCGTCAGGACTGCAGACCAACTCTCTACCGATTGAGCCACCTGTTGTCAGGTGATAATTAGCCAATTCCAGGTGTACAGTATGGCACTATCACTTACCTTATTTCTTTTTTGTATATATTATTTGGTATAAGAACAGGGCATAGGGCTTATTTCAATGAATGAAATCAGAGGAAAATTCCAGGGAAGATTTACTTAGTGTAGCACAGCCGGGCAGGCGAGAGGAGAGGTTAATGGAGGGGAGTCAAGAACGGGGAGAAATGGCTAAATTGTCAACAATGGATGGGAGTACAGATGAGATTAGGAGTGCTGACTAGTGTTGGACATTGGCAGTACTGATAGATGATACAAGCCACCACTTGAAAGCCCGGGCAAATTCAAAATAACACAGAATCACAAAAGTGATGCCCCGCGGTATGATCCCTTGCTCCCAAGTGACACCTTGCGGTTAAGGGGTTAAGGGACTGAACAGGGAGGCTGCCTTATATCGTGCAGCATGGAGAGCTGCCATTAGGGTGACCAAGGCTGACGCATGCAAGTGTGTTGGAGCCTTCAAAAACGAAAGTGAAAACTAATGAATATATGAAGGTGGCAGTCAGAAAATCAGTATCGAGATGGGATTTGTATATTGACAGGGAGGTCCATGTAGGGTTTTGTAGGGATTGTACCCCCTATAGAGGGGTTATTGTTGTTGTTGTTGATGTTGTTGTGCTACTCCCAGTCTGTCAGATCGAACATTCTTATCAGCAACAGACAAGAAACACCCCTGCTGGACTCTCCCATGAACTAGTGTTCCTAAGCTACTGAGGGTGCCTTGTCTCAGCAAGATGTGAGTATTAGTGTTGTGGAGGTTTAGTTCGTGGACGGACACCACATTTGTGTCCTCACGCAATTAAAAGGGGATGTTCCATATCACCCACCCCATTACAAGGGGTTGGGAGGTAGTATGGCAGTATCCAAAAAAACGCTTTATGTAACAGGACCTTGGCTGATTTATGATGAATAAGTAGGGGATTACCATAATTTTGTGGGTTTACCTGTTTTCATAATAAGACTTCTAAATTTTCCTAAATAAGAGAGAGGGAGGTGCAGCGAACAAGTGTACCAAGTTTGAAGTAATTTGAAAAAGTGAAGGAATGGTTGTCAGTTTGAAAAGTATGTGGAAGAAGAAGAAAGGAAAAAGCAACTGAGCAAATACCATACGGTTTCTGTCAAATGGTGGAGACCATAATAATAATAATAAAGACATCATCACTCGATGTAGTGCTGCTCTCGGGTGTCTGCCCTTTCCTGTCCATCCTTCATTCCTTCCTTTCTCTTCTGTCTTTCTTTCCTTCATTCTTTCCTTGTCCTTCTGCCTACGGGTGACTGTACACTCCCTCTTCTTTCTTTCTTTCCTTCATTCTTTCCTATTCCTTCAGGTTGGGTGACTCTACACTGAGTGACAAGCCAAATGGTTTCCTGTACACCAGGAAAGCATTTACTACGCTTGGTGGTAACCATATAACCAGATTTTGGTGCCAGGTGGTTTTAGTGGGTATTTATTGCGCTCCAGTTGGATTGAGCCGGTGAAGGTTCATATCCAAGGGGTGTTTGGGGTTGATTGCTCATGTAATACCACTCGGGGATGAGTGAGGCTGGTCACTCTCATCTTAAATGTCGGGACCAACTGCCTAGCCCCGGGCTCCTACACTCCTCATGGGGCAGTGTAGGATTGGATGATGGATGGATGGAAGACATCATCTGAGTGAAGAGTTAAGGACTGGATATTTCAGATATGACGTATGCATATGCTGCTGCTTGCTATTAGTCATTGGAATCTTTACTTGCTGTAAGAATCATGATCCCCCCCCACACACACACACACACACACACACACACACGAGTAAAGTGATTGGTGATGAAAGAGGACCCATGCCTTGTGATGTGTAATCAATGTTTTTAGGTAAGTACATATTTAAGTGTATCTTCATGGTGCCGGAGAGGGACACTTTCACTTGGTGGCACTGATTTAACTGAACAGCTTAGCTGTCCAGTTATACAATCACCCTCTCCCTCCTTGTTTCTCAAAAGGAAATTGGTGAACTGCAGGAAAAGGGCCACTTCCAGCCCACCAGGTTCACATTCAGATGAGCTTGGGGCGACAACAACAACAATAACAAAAGTGAGTACTTTTTTACAGCAGTTGAGTGGAGGCAAAGTGTGAAAAGAAAGTAGAAGGTAGAGTGTCTCAAAGAAGAAAAGTGGTCAGTGCTATGAATTTCTTGATGGAGAACAGAAAAGTATAAAGACTGCAAATACAGGTACATAATGGTTTGCTAGTGTCCACTTTAACCCCTTAGCTCCCAGGGTTCCTGTGCAAGGGATTTTGCTGGAAGGGTGCTAGGCGTACCACCCTCCGCCTGTCGGCCCATAGTTGCGGAGCTCATAGGTCCCTAGCCTGGGGTTCCGTTCTTCATTAAATTTTGACAATGCGCAGTTCCTTAGCTCCCAGAGTTCCTGTGTGAGGGATTTTGCTAGAATGGTGCTAGGTGTACTGCCCTCCACCTGTTGGCTCATAGTCGCGAAGCTCATAGGTCCCTAGCCTGGGGTTCCCTTCTTCATTAAATTTTGCAAATGCGTAGTTCCGTAGCTCCCATAGTTCCTGTATGAGGGATTTTGCTGGAAGGGTGCTAGGCATACCACCCTCCGCCTGTTGACTCATGGTCACGAAGCTCATAGGTCCCTAGCATGGGGTTCCCTTCTTCATTGAATTTTGAAAATGCACAATTCCATCCGATATTGGGAATGTGGAGCGCAAAGGGGTTAAAGAAACTGCTAGATTTGTCAGTGTTTAACCCCTTAGCTCTCAGAGTTTGTGTGCAAGAGATTTTGCTGGAAGGGTGCTAGGCGTACTGCCCTTTGCCTGTCGGCTCATAGTCACAAAGCTCATAGGTTCCTAGCCTGGGGTTCCCTTCTTTATTAAATTTTGAAAATGTGCAGTTCCATCCCATACTGGGGACACGGGGTGCAAAAAGGTTAATATATGGGTTGAGACATTGATGTGGTATAAGTGAAAAGTTGTGGAAAGGGAGTGAAAATAGGAATAGTAAGGAATATATATGTGATTGGTGCATGTTGGATTGGATAAGGAATACATCATATCCCCCCCCCCCCCAAAAAAAAAAAAAAAAGTATATAACTTTAAGGGTAGAAGAGTGTGTGCTTAGGTGGTATATTCACATAGAGAAAATGAATTTGACAAGGTTAAATTCAAGGGAGGATAAGGCTGAGACAATGAATGAAGTACCAAGACGGTTTGGCATTTAAACAGTTTTGTAGAAATGCTGGGTATGGAAGTTGAAGAAGAAAATAATTTGTAAAGGCTGAAATATGTTTAGAAGGGCACATAATAAAAGTTGCACCCCACTTTAACTTGGCAATCAACATGATTTCACCTCCCAAGTGTTGCAAGAATATGTTACCCACATGACAATACTGTATGGATATTTTTAGCATAGATGGAACTGAGAATTTGGATGCCAGTGAATTGATAAATAGCATTCTGTTCATGATGCTCCTTTGGACTTTCCTTTCTCTGTTTTTGGATCCTGTTGATATTTCTCCCTCTTTCATGCTTTCTGTCTCCTTGTTTTCTGTATCCTGTCACACTCCATCCATAGATTGGGAAAAGAAAGGTCAGTGATAGTGATGGGAAGTAGGATGGTGATGAAAGTGTGTGAGATTTTGCGAGGCCATCTGATGGTGGAGGACAGGGTGATGTGGAGGTGATTTGTTCATGGCCAACCCTTCTAGAATTAAGGCACCTAGCAGTAGATATGAAGATAAGTGATGATGGTGATGGTGATTATGTTGGTACTGCATTTCAGGGATGATGATGAGGTGCTGGAACCCATGGGAGTGTTGAACCCACAGTTGCAACACTACTTCAATGTCCTCATGCACCGTGCCCTACATCCCCTTGATCCCATCCCTGCCCCAGCTGCACATGTTATGGTGAGTCTTGCATTTAATCAGTCACTAAATCATCATTACTGTTATCATTTGCAGTTCCTGTTAATAATAGGGTGTTATATGGAGAGAACAGGTACAGATAAGGTGGTGAGAGGGATGTATGTGAATGAGAGTGATGATGGAGGAGGCATGGTAGGTCAATAAGAATGTGGATGGATATGGTAACTGAGTGCTTGAAAAAGTAGAGTATGAAAGTTAATAAATCCAAGGAACTAACAGGGGATCAAGTTGTTTTGAATAGAAAATACTGTATTTACAAAGGAATCCATGACAAGGCCCATTTTTTATGGTTAATGGAATAATTATCAGGCAGGTTTATGTGAAGTGCATCTGAAAAGAAAAGCACAAAGACATGTGGAGATAGTTAGGCTTGTGAGATGGAGCCACTACTCCAGAGGCTTGAATGATATTTGAATACAGTAATTGGGTAACTCATTTCACTATGGATGCTTTTGATAGTTCTTCCATATACAGTAATCACTCTAATATCCGGACGCCCAATATCCGAACATCCCCACTATCCGGACATAAGAATGTTTCATACTGTACTTTTTTCCATACTATACTTACCTCATTTCACTCTTTAATGTCCTTTATTGGTGTGAATAGGGTGTTAGGAGCTATGCATGTGCAGTAGGAAGGTGTTTTTCTGAGTTAGGCTAGGTTAGGGTCCATAAGTACCAGTCCAGGAGCCAGTCACCAGAATGTTTATTATTGTATGAACCTACTTCTAAACCCTCATTTTATGTTTCTTTTGCATTTATTTCAGTCATTTATGTGCCTTATTGGTGTGATTTGGGTCTTAAATAGGTGCTATGCATGTCCAGAGGGAGTTGTATAGGTGTTTCTCTGAGTTAGGGTCCATAAGTACAAGTCCATAAGCTGGGGCCCAATATCCGGACAGAACCAATATCCGGACCTACCTATGGCTCTATTACGTCGGATATTGGAGTGATTACTGTATATATATATATATATATATATATATATATATATTATATATACTGTATATACTTCTGCCTGTAGGTGACTTTACACTCCCTCTTGTATCTTTCTTCCCTTCATTCTTTCCTTTTCCTTCTGCCTGTAGGTGACTGTACACTGAGTGACAAGCCAAATGGTTTCCTGTACACCAGGAACCATTTACTATGCTGGGTGGTAACCATATAACCAAATTTTGGCTCCTGGTGGTTTAGTGGGTAATAAAGATGCCCCAATCGGATTGAGCCGGTGAAGGTTTATATGCAAGGGGTGGTTGGGGTTTATTGTTCACGTAATGGCACTCAGGGATGAGTGAGGCTGGTCACTCTCATCTTAAATGCCAGGACCAACTTTCCTAGCCCTGGGCTCCTACGCTCCTCATGGGGCAACGTAGGATTAGATGATGGATGGATGTACAGTAATCACTCTAATATCCGGACGCCCAATAACCGAACATCCCCACTAACCGAACCTTATCGTCCTGGGATCAAACATTCCCAAAATGGTCCGAAAATCCAAAAAAATTGGAAAAAAAACCGATTTTTTGCCGTCCGTAATTTGAACTTGCCGCGCGCGCCGCGTGAGAGCATTGTTTTGGTTCGTCATTCCTCCGACGTCCGATAGAGCGCCGCTGCATCCTCCCCACTTCCCGCCTGTCTCTCACCGCGACTGGACCTGCGCTCTTCGTCATGGCTGCCCACGTGCTCGCTTTTGTGGTGGTGCCGTACTTGCTGCAAGGCCTCCTGCTGCTCTCTGCCCTACTCTTAGTGTGTGTGATGATGGCCCCGCCTCCTGAGAAAAGGAAGAGAGTGGTGTTGACTCTGGAGAAGAAACGGGAGATATTGGAGAAGGTTGATGCGGGTTGGTCTTCCTCTCGCATTCTCCGCGAGTTCAACCTGGCCCGGTCGACTTTGTTTGATATCAAGCGTTCCCGAGACAAGCTCATGCAGTACACGGCTGACTTCTCGTCGAGAAGCAAACGCAACGTGGAGAGGAAGGTTATGTTTACTCCCAAGTATGCAGAGATCGACCGCTCCACGTTGATTTGGTATCGACAGCAACGTGCAGCTGGTGTGATGGTACGTGGAACGGAGCTGAAGGCTGCTGCTGAGAAGTTTGCAAGGCTTCACGACGCCCTAGACTTCAAGGCATCCGAGGGTTGGCTCTTCGCGTTCAAGTTGCGACATGGCCTTACTAACCGTAAAGCACATGGCGAAGCATTGGACGCTAACGAGGATGGAGTGGACGAGTTTCGGCACAAGGTGAAAGGCTTGATCGACAGGGAGGGCCTCACTCTCGGTCAAGTCTATAACGCTGACGAAACTGGCCTATTCTATCGCTCGGTGCCAACGAACACTCTCGCCGATGAGACGGAGAAGCGTGTACCTGGCCGCAAGCTTTCTAAGGAACGGATATCTGCTTTGTGTTGTGCCAATGCTAACGGCATGCACCGGCTTAAGCCCGTTATTGTTGGCCGTGCAAAGCAGCCTCGGTGCCTTCGTGGGGTGATGGATGTCCTTCCTGTCGTATGGTACCATTCTTTGAAAGCATGGTTCACAGCTGTGATTTTCAAAGACTGGTTTCACCATCACTTCGTCAAGGAGGTCATACATTACCAGACGAAGACACTGGGAATTCCTCGCGACCAGGTAAAGGCTCTCCTTCTCCTCGACAATGCACCTGCCCACCCGTGCGACAAGGACTTGGTTGCTGAGAATGGCCGTATTAGGTGCATGTTTCTGCCACCTAATACGACTGCTCTCATTCAACCAATGGACCAAGGAGTGATCGTGGCAACAAAGCGCCTGTACCGTCGGAAGTTCCTGGACGAGGTGATGGTGGTTCTCGAGGACGAGGACGAGCGCAGGGAAGGACGTGACACTCGAGGCAAGCGGACTTTGGAAAACCTTCGCCGCTACAACATCAAGTCTGCGCTGTACAACTGGGCTAGTGCATGGAAGGAAGTCCCTGTGAAAACTCTTGAAAATGGTTGGTCTCGTCTGCTTCTCGGAACAGATGTGGAGTACGATTTCCTAGGGTTTGACGTGGATGACTTCCATGCACGGCTACGTACGCACGGCGACGATGTTGATGTGGACGATGTTCGTGAGTGGTTGGACGACGACGAGGGCGATCCTGGGTATCAGACGTTGTCTGATATCGAGATCGCGTCTTCGGTTGCTGGTGTCAGTCCCGAACTTGAAGATTCCGACGACGAAGGCGATGATGATGCAGACTCCGCCCAGCAGGACACTACTCCAGCCATCCCCAAGCTGAGCGCACTCCGGGAACATCTAGAGTTCGTCCTAGACTACCTGGAACACCCGGACTGCGACAGGGAGATGGGGCCCTTGGGACTCGTGGAGGAAGTGCGTGCTTTCCGGCAGCGCATCATCAATCGCCAGAATCGTCGGTCCTTGCGTCAGTCAACGATTGACAGTTTTTTCAGGCCCGTGACCCCCGCTGTGCCAAGCCCTGGTTCCACTCCGTTGCCTCCCCAAGACAGGCCCTCATGCTCCGAGCCACAGCCCAGCACATCAGCTACAGTGGAGTCACCGCTCGACGTGAGTTTGCGGCTGTCTTCAGAGTCTTCTGTAGTCGGTACGCCATCACCACTACCCACCGATGCACCCCTTGGACGCCTGCCAGTGATACTCTCGGGCTCTGACAGTGAATAAACAGCAAGAACTTCTCCACTAGACCACACGGGAATTTTGAGTGTTGTGCAGTGAAAAAAACGGTGTGTTGTGTTAAGGTTTTCAAGTTGGGAGAAAAGACTAAGTAGAAAAGAAATTTAACGTAACTAACCTTCTTTGTTTTGGCTTTGGAAACTTAAAAAAACTTGGGAAAAGTTAATGTGCAACACTTAAATTTAATGGAACATTATTTGGACTAAAGTGAACACTGTGAAAAGAACGGACTTCTGTGTGTTAGTGACTAAGTTCAGTGCAAGACTTCAGGAAGAGTGTAGTGCAAGTGCTTCAGGAAATCGTTCTTACTGTCAGAGTCCGAGAGGAGGCGGTTATTCATCGAGGTGGCCAGGGACTTGCTGTAAGTAGCCAAAATGTTTCATGTTGTACTATTTTCCATACTATATTTACCAGAATGTTTCATATTGTATTTTTTCCCATACTATACTTACCAGAAAGTGTCATACTGTACTTCTTTCCATACTAAACTTACCTCATGCATGTGCAGTAGGAATGGGTTTTTCAGAGTTCGGTTAGGTTCGGTTAGGTTAGGTTCGGTTAGAGTCCATAAGTACCAGAATGTTTATTAATGTATGAACATACTTCTAAACCCACATTTTATGTGTCTATTGCATTTATTTCAGTCATTTATGTGCCTTATTGGTGTGATTTGGGTGTTAAATAGGTGCTATGCATGTCCGGAGGGAGTTGTATAGGTGTTTCTCTGTGTTAGGGTCCGTAAGTACAAGTCCATAAGCTGGGGCCCAATATCCGGACAAAACCAATATCCGAACCTACCGATGGCTCTATTGATCCGGATATTGGAGTGATTACTGTATATATATATATATATATATATATATATATATATATATATATGCAGTAGAACCTCTCTCATTCGGACTATATGGGGGGAAGGGTTGTCCGAATTAGCAGATTGTCCGGACCATCAGGGTAATCTCCAGTCCATACCAAAAACTATCTACATATGGTATGTTTGTTAATTATTAACATATGTGACATATGTCAACCCTACGTAACTGCAAAAGATGAAAGGATACTAAAATAACCAAACTAATCATGTACGATAGGTTTGTATTGCATAATTAACAGGTAAGGCCATGACATGAAACTAGCCTACATTTTGAATTGTAGTAAGTGACTAAGGCCCGTGTAGGCAAAAAAATCAATTAATTAATTAACTGTAATATTTGGAATAAAAATGAAACTTATGTAGGCAAAAAATACATTGTCATCTTTGGCATATTGATAACGCCCATATGGGCAAGAAGATAATGTCTGATGTACAAGTAAAGCACATTTAAGTACAAAAAATAACCTGTAGTAATCATTAAACACTGCAGAATATTCTGACCCATTTTTGTGTAAGCAAACTCCTCCATTTAACACCTTTATTCATTGCAGAAGCTACACTTGCAGTAAGGGGCATGGTAAGGAGGATTAACTTTTGAAATACAGCGTAAAAATATTAGTGGTTGGTGAACTAGTTGATGGAACGAATGCTAGCGCGTGTTTAAACAGGCGCCCATGTTGCGACCTAGCGTGATCCGAGACTAGACGAATGACGATCGCTTTCCGCGCCAATACTGAAAATGACTTTAGAATTACTTTCAACATATTTTTGGAGCTTATTATTTTTAAATTTTGTCCGAATTAACAGAAATCCGGATCAAAGGGGTCCGGACCAAAGAGGTTCTACTGTATATATATATATATATATTTCTCTCTCTTTCCCTATTTCTGGATCCTACTTCACACCATTCTTAAGTGAGAAAAGGGGTCATGATGATGATGATGAAGAAAAGAAATAAAGTGTTACTATACGGCACACTCAAGGAGAAAATATGTCATGTCTGGTTCTGGAGGCAGCCATTTAAAAAGCCAGAGAAAACTGCTGAAAATAAGAGCTTATATAGTTCACATACTAACAGACCTATTAAACTGGATTTTCAGGGTATCCTAGAAACACCAGAAAGTGTGAAGGTGGCTGGTGAAGCATTGGCATCATCCCTTACCTCTCTCTTCCCCACCAAAAAAGTTGTCAAAAAAACCAAGAGAGACAATGAAGATCTCTTTGCCAGGTGAGATTTCCAAGAGATGCTTTGGGAGTGAGAGCTCAGTTTTATTTGTGAAAACTGCTTAGAGAAAACCGAAAGTTAGGATGAATTTCCATCTACTGTTCAAACCGTTGAAAGCTACTCCCCATCTCAGTATGTCAGCTACATCAGTCTCATGACACACAGTATATTTCTGCTTTATCCTTGCTGCATCTAAATTATTTGTTTAGCTTTAGAGAGCACCACACTTGGCTACATCAGTCTTATGACACAGTATTTTTGTGCTTTATCCTTGCAGCTTCTAAATTATTTGTTTAGCTTTAGAGAGCACCTTGGAGAGAGCTCCAACATACTTGACCTCTTCCATACTACTAATCCTTCTGCTTACACTGTTAATCTTTTCTCTCCGTTGAGCTCCTCCGATCATAACCTTATTACCTTAATCTGTCCTATTGCTCTGGTACGGCCTGTGGACCCTCCAAAGAAACGGTGACTGTGGCACTTTGGAGCTCCGGATTGGGAGGCCCTCAGACAGTTTTTCTTTGATTTTCCCTGGAATGATTATTACTTCCATGGCTGGGAGCCATCTGATTGTGCCTTGCACATCTCTCGGGCTTGGAAGCATACATTCCCTTCTCATATCCGTTTTCTAATGCAAGAAAGCCTTGGTTTAATCGCACTTGTTCTAATGCTGTCCGCAACAAGGAGAGGGCCTATAAAAGGTACCAGAGCCAACCCACCCCTGAATCACACCTTTTTTATGTTTCTGCCCGGAATCATGCTAAGTGTGCTCTTCGCTCAGCTAAAAATAATTTCATCCGTACTAAATGTTCTCAACTCTCCAACTCGAATTCTTCCTGCTCCTTCTGGCACCGTGCCAGAAACTTTTCTAACAACTTTACCTCATCATCCTTCCCTCCTCTTTTCTACTCTGATGACTCTGTAGCTATTTCTTCTACTGATAAAGCAGATCTCTTTGCCCAGACTTTCTCCTCCAATTCCACCTTAGACAATTACGGTGCTGTTCCTCCATCACTTCCCCCCTCTGACTTCCTCATGGCTGATATTAAAATATCTTCATCTGATGCATTTTCTGCCATCACTGGCCTCAATACTAACAATGCATATGGGCCTGATGGAGTTCCTCCTGTTGTCCTCAAGAATTGTGCTTCTGTGCTTACGCCCTGCCTAGGTGAACTCTTTCGCCTTTTTCTTTCAACTTGTACCTTTCCTTCTTGCTGGAAGTTTGCTCTAATTCAGCCAGTCCCAAAGAAGGGTGACCATTCCCAACCCTCTATCGTCCAATAGCTTTAACATCTGTGTCTCAAAATTTTTAATTTCCAAACTGCCCTCTTACGGTTTCTATCCTTCTATCTGTGCCTCCATCTACAGCTTCCTTTCTGGTTGTTCTGTAGCCGCTGTTGTAGACGGCCATCGTTCTTCTAGATATATCAACAGTGGTGTTCCTCAGGGCTCTGTCCTATCACCAACTCTCTTCATTTTATTCATTAATGATCTTCTAAGCTGTATATCTAACCCTACCCACTCGTATGCTGATGATTCCACCCTTCACCTTTCCATTCACTTCCTGCAACGTTCATCCCAGCAGTTACTTCAGCAAACAAGGGATGAGGCTATGGCACTCCTAATGTCTGACTTGGCTTGTATCTGTGACTGCCTGGGTAAAAATAGTCTTGTTTTTAATGCATCAAAGACTCAGTTTTTACACCTATCAACCCAACAAAATCTTCCACAGGAGTACCCACTAAAGTTTAATAATATCCAGTGCAATCCAGCATCATCCTTGACCATGCTAAGGGTTTCATTCATGTGGGATTTATCCTGGAAAGATCATGTTACATCTCTGGTAAAATCTGCTTCCAAGAGATTAGGTGTGCTAAGCCAACTCCATATCTTCTTTACCCTTGCACAGGTGTTGACTTTATACACGGGATTTATTTGTCCCTGTATGGAGTACAACTCTCATGTGTGGGGAGGCTCCCCACATACAGCTCCTCTTAATAGAGTGGAGTCAAAGCATTTCGTCTCATTAACTCTGCTCCTCGTACTGGCTCCCTTCAATCTCTGTCTCTTCGCTGCACTGTTGCCACTTTATATCTTTTTTTTAAATTCTGCTTCCATGGTCATTGCTCCTCTGAACTGTCTGCTTGCATCCCTCCACCTCTACAACAGGTGCATAGTACCCGTCTAGCAATGAACTCTCGTCCCTTTTCTGTCCAACTCTCTAATGCAAGAGTTAGCCGTTACTCCCCGTCCTTCATTTATGCAACAGGTCGACTCTGGAACTGTCTCCCTCTGTCAGTATTTCCTGCTTCCTGTGGTCTCCAGTCTGTCAGACGCAGTGTGTCTAGGCATCTCAAAATGGACGGATCTTGAATTTGGCTCACTTTTGAATTGTTTTTGTTTTTTTCTTGGAGGAAACTATTTTGCAGGCTCCTAGCCTTTGGTTCCTTCTTCCTCATTAAAAAAAAAAAAAAAAGTTGGCTATTAAAGTCTTATGACATAAGTATTTTTGTGCTTTGTCCTTGCAGCTTCTAAATTATTTGTTTAGCTTTCCAGAGCACCGCAGTATTATAGGGACTAATGAATTGTATATCTAGCCCCCCAAGTCTCAGCAGCCTCTCTTAAGGTGAATAATATTGTCTGGGGCATCAAAACACATACCTTAATTAAAAAGGCATTCCAGTTGGCGGTATTAAATTGTTTTCCCCTCAGAATATTAAATGTCACACTTCTTATGTGTTATTTTGTATGTGGATTGTTTCATACGGTTTACAGCCAGGTACCTGTGACAATGCCTGTCTATTTAGTCATACTTTCTTTTCCAGATCTTTGAAGGTTCCATTCAGTCTTTCTTATTTTAAAGACACAGAACTTCTTAGCCATTCCCCTCAGATACCTGATCTGTGCATATTCTTTATTTTCTGGCCTCCTCCTGCTTCTGATTTCCGTTTAACTAGATACAACACAACTAGACACATCAAACTGTCACCACACAAACATTGCCAGATCCCCCTTCAAGAGCATCCCACTTCCAGACATTCCAGCACCAGCCGTGGAGAAACACCTGCATACGTTCTCCATGCACCAGGCAGTACAGTGTCTTGATCAAAACACTGTATTACAAGACCCCCTTTGGACATCAACCCATCAGAGGCATCCTTAAATGAGGCGCCGAGTTGCAGAACTCGTAAAGTGCCAAAATAAGAAATGGAAAAAATCGCAGTCAAAGATTTGCGACTTCCAAATTGCAGTATCTCATAAACCAAGCAAGTTTATTAAGTTGGTTTTGTTCTTAAAATGTAGATTAAAGTATTATGTTGCTTGGATGCAAGGATTATGGACTGAGTACCTCAGTAATTTCTTAACCCCTAATGCGCGGCCAATGGACAGCCGACCCTCCCCGGGTGGCGGCGTTCGATCGCAGTCAGAGTATTTGTAGGAAAATATTAGCCAAAAAATCAGAGATTAACTCTAGAACATTATACTTGGTATGGCAGATAGTACTTACATTCAGCTTACTCCAGAGACAGGTGTTGAGCCTTCGTGGACTACCCAAGGACTTGTGGAGACTTGCAAAGTTGGGTAACAAAATCTTCACTTTCACACCTCCAGCAACCCGGTTTCCCCTCTACCACAGCCTCATTCTGTCACAGTAAACTTTATACTACAACGTACAGGTAGTTTGGAATCTGTATTTGTACAATAAGCACTGAAAATAAGGCTAAAATCAACGAAGCGTATGGCCGACATGCAGCGCGGCGGCAGTCTTCCCGTCACTCAACAAACATTTCCATTTTCACAGCTAAAAACATGTATACTACATTATTTTCAATCATATTACTTCCCAAAAGATCACCGCAGCGCGCTTTTTATTCTGCCTTACGCCCGTCACTTTATTCTCGTTCCTGTCGGCCGCTCGCACTGACTCGGAAGAGCTAGAACTCGCCATAATGTCACTTTGAAAGCCTGCGGTAAACTGACGCTAAACAGGGGCAAACCGTGTGAAAAAAAGCTAGTGTGACAACTGGGGAAACAAGCGTTTCCTATTAGCATAAACTGCTTGTGAGAGGAGAGCGCAGATTTACAGTTCTGAGCAGTCAGAGTGCTGCCATGTATCACAGCCAGGCTGGCTGGGCTGTGCTGGGGGGGGGGGAGGGGGGAAAAACGCGATACTTGGCAACAACGGAGGTCAATAGTACAAAGGTAAAGTATGCTAATTGTAGCTAAAGGATGGTGGTACTGATAGACAATACCAGCTGGAACATCCTTGCCCGCGTTTATTCAAAATTAACTCAAATCGCAAACGCGACGCTCCGTCGTTATGTCCTTTTTGGCGAGCGTCGCAAACGCGACGCCCCGCGTTTTAGGGGTTAATACAGTAATATCAAAATTTTAATAATACTCGCCACTGGGACAGAGTAGTCAGACAATATGGTCATAGTCCAGCAGATCACTATCCACTTTAGACTTCGAGTTCATGGTGAGTGTCAAGGGAAGGGGGTGAGCCACAACTGAGGGAGAGTGTGGTGAGGGAACCGTAGGCTCCTGGTGATTGGCTGCAAGCAATCTAGACAGTACATACCAATGTGCGTGATTGGCTGCAGGCTGCCACTTGACTTTGTGAATGGTAGTTGGTGAGGTGGGGTAGCACAGATGGCATTTGGCAGGTTCTGTGACTCCCACTGCCAGGCCCATCACATGCCTTGCTCTTAGAAAAAAAAAAATATTTGTAGAGAATAAGAATATGGACCATGTTAACACTTGCATAACCAACCCTCTATCAGCTTTGCAGATGAAGGAATGATGAGGGAATATGATGGTACACTTAACTCATAAATGGCTGGAGTGGCGCTTGGCGGATTCTGCAGCTCTGCACCTCAAATAGAGCTGATCAAGTTCATCAAGCTTGGCCTAGGTCAAGACAATATCCTGTCCTTCTCAGATACCAGCTTATGTTTGGGTTGGGAGAAATCACAGGTGACACATGCCCCATTTTTAGAACAGACTTGCACAACATAACATGCATAATGGAGCACTGCACAACACAAACCACACTAAGATGCAGACATACCATGAACAATGTAAGGAACCTGTGGGATGACCCCATAGGAGCATTAGCTTACCTGCAGTCAACAGGTCTGGTAGACCAGGCAGACCAGGGTTGAGCCCTTTTTTTTTTTTTTTTTTTTTTTTTTTTTTTTTTTTTTTTAACCCATGTCCCCTTTTATCGATTAGGGGTAAGGAGTTGCCTCTGGGTAGGGGAATTTGGTTCTGGAGCATGTAGCACTTTATGACTGGAAGCCCTTCCTGATGTCTACCAATGACCCTTGGGTAGATTCCAACCTCAGACCCTTCAGTCAGAGTGCTGTAACCCACTGAGCCATGGCTGCTATAACCTGCTAGGTGACAGGAGAGCGCTACCTCTTCTGGCAGGGCAGCTTACCCAGGCATGGCACAAATTCACGACTCTGCAGTCACAAGTTAGACGCTGCACCACTGAACCACCATCTCCCCTTATACTTTATTTTTCAGCAGTCCCTCTAACCTTTTCAGTCAGTATCATATCATTTATTAAAGTTCCAGCTTGCTTGCATGCGTCGATCTTGTTCACGTAATGGTGGCTGTCCATGCTGCTTAATCTCTGGCAGCCTCACTCTTCAGTCTCTTATCCCTGAAGCCACACTCCTTGACCTTGTCCCAAGTCTTTTTCAGTCTGCCTCGCACCCCTACCCCTGACGTTAACACTTCTCACTTTCCATGCCCAGTTGTCATCATCCATCCTCTCCACGTGCTCAAACCATCTCAGTCTTATTACAATAAGCAGTTGTTGCAATGGTTGCCACATTGTCTTCTGTCTCCTCTACTGATGTACTGCTCATAATATACTGTACACAGGAGCTTTTTTGCTACAATTTTGTCGGCTGGAATCTTTCTTTGTTTTCATGCAACTGTTTCCATTTTCAGTATCCAAGCAATGAATATCTGACTACCTCTCTCCAGTGCAATACTTCAGCTTAAGCCCACCTGCCTTATTTCTAGTCAAAACATCTCCATCCTTATATTTGTAGGATTTCTCTACATGTTGCTTCAGATTCTCCTGTTCTTCATTTATCCTTTTCGTATAGATGTACCAAGCAATGTTGTTTGGTACATTGACATTTTCTCTAATGACAGTGATTTTTTGAGAATGGTGGTACTGATTATTTTAAAGAAGATACTGCAGTTTCAGGTCAGAGCTGTTTTAGGTTTGGAGTATTGTTTTAACAGTTATAATTAACTGAATAGATAGATGAATTGGAAGAGAACTGGTAAAATTGTCTTTACCATGTTAGCCAGTTTCATGCCTTTCATTGCAGTGGTGGGGAAGTCACTAAGAAAGCCAAGACTGATGGGGATGATAACCTTACTCAGGGTGACCTGACCCGACCTCTTGTGACCCACGTGACCTCTGCCACCCCAGTACAGGACTTCATTGCACTACTAGGAAGTGAAGCCCCCAACTATAACCTTAGTAAGCTGCTATGTTTTGTCCAGTTTCTGGAACATGAACTGTTCGCCATAGTCAGGATCACTGTCAATTAAATTGTTGTTGTACTCTTAGTGTATAAATAAATATAGTACATGAGTACAAAGCCTTAGTTTTAAGCATTGCTGTGGAGCAGAAATCTAGCAATTTGAAAAGTTGTGACAAGTCACTCAAGATCAGCTGTTGGGGTAAGGACAGTAGTATAGATGAGTAAGCAGTTGTAAAATAAATTAAAGTGTTGTTGTTCAGGACGAAGTGGATCATGATGGCATGCAATGTGGTGTTGTCAAGTGGATTTGGAGAAATGCATATGGGGTAGGTTAACCATAAGTGCATCCCCAAAATTACACTCTTACCTTGATTACATGAGAAAAAAAAAAGTACTACTGTAAAGGGTCAGTTTATCATAGATATTGTGTTACACCATATCTCTCCACAGTCTTCTCGGCCTACCTCGCCTCCTCCCTCCTTCAATCTGAGCAAATAAGGAGAGAGGAGGCGAGGTAGGCCAAGGAGAAGGTGGAGGGATATGGTAGATGAGCGAGTGAGTAAGGGAGGTTTGGATATCGGTGAGGCTAGGAACTGACAAGAGATTGAGCTGGCTGGATGATGATGTGAGGAGAAGTGCATGATCAGGGATGGCACCCACTTTTAACGTGGCAGTGTCCAAATTGACTCTTGGATACATTTATGTGAAGCCACACAACATGGTGAATGTTTGTGGCATATCTGATAGAGCCAGGATTCTGGGGGCTTGAATGATGAGTGAATGGAAGCATGACCCATTGGAGTGGGAAATGAGGTCTGGATGATGATGATAATGATGATATATGTGTGTGTATGTGTGTATCATTTTGTTTCCATTTTGTTTTTGAAGGCTTCAGCATGCTTGCATGCATTAGCCTTATTCACCTAAGGGCACCTTTCCATGCTGCTCGATCTCTGGCAGCCTCCTTGTTCAGTCCCTTAACCCTGAGGTCACACTTAATGACTTCGTCCTGGGTCTTTTGGTCTACCCCTCACAACCCCTTCCCTAATATTAACGCTTCTCGTGTGGTGTATATATGTGTATATATGTATAATATATATAGATAGATAGATAGATAAATATATATATATATATATATATATATACAGATAGATAAATATATATATATATACTGTATATATATATATATATATAAGGCACCCAGGACCAGAGGGGCATTACCCACAAGACCCTTGTTTTGAGTAAATCATTAAAGTTAGGGTTTAATTACATACATCATTTCGATAAGTAAAGTATTATAGTATACAGCATATCAATGGAAATGTCTCGTCAAGACATGTTTTGTCACGTTTTTTAAGTTGTTTTTGTGTGTGTGTTTTTTTTTGGGTGTTTTTTTTCTTACATCCCCAAAATAAACCTATACATAATTCGATCATGCATGAAATCAGTGTTGCTTTGTAATATATATATAATGGTATTAATAACATGTTAAAGTTTTTTTATATGAATTTTTAAATGGCTTTTTTTGTTCTTTTTCTTTTTCGAAGACCGGACAAAAACTTACAAAGGACATTATGCCAGTAGTTCTTGAATATTGTCTGGGTGTTGTCCCAACCCACAGCATCAAAACATCATCCAGAACACATGCAAGGCTCACCCTCTGCCTGGGCATTCACATGTTTATTTGTTGCATGGCTGAAGTAAACTTCACCACTATCTCTCTTCCTCTTCATTTCCCTCTTCTTCCAAGTCTCTGGCCACCTTGCTTTCTTCCTGGTTAAATTCCTGGCCTCAGCATCATTTGCTGAATCATTATCACCCATGACTGTCTATTTAATTCATGAAAAAATTACGAAATAGAGGAGGATAATCCGCACAGATCTCTGCCATGCCATACACCACCAAACGTAGCACCGAGTGAGGAGGCAGTCAGCTGTTCATGGGAAGTGCTGCGTGATTGGCTGGGACCAGGTGTGTGGCTGCCAGGCGCACGCTCATTGGCTGATACCTACACCCTTATGGGCCTGTGCCTTCAAGTACCTCTATATAAACCCTTGCACAAAAAACATGCTACTTTCGACCCTCGGTCACGACCCGTAGGGGTTCTTTTTCCGTGAAATGTTTGTTGTACGATATTTTTGAACCTCTGAGCTAATTTTTCCCACTTTTAACTCCGAAAGTTGGGAAGTGTGGCTTACGCCCCTATGGTCCTGGGTGCCTCATACATATATATGTGTGTGTGTGTGTGTGTGTGTGTGGAGCCTCTGTGGTACGGTGGTATAGTGTGTGTTTTTGTACACAGAAGGACGAGGGTTCGAGGCCCGCCAGGGTAATAAACTTTGGGAGCGTTCTTCAGGCCATGTACTGCAGTGGCGGACACAAAGAGTGCTGTGGTTGAACCAGTGTCACATTCTATAAAGTATGCTTGCACCCAGTTGGCTTGTGCGGGCCGATTACACTTGGTTCACTGACTACACACACATCCAAAGCCACTCCAACACTACAATTACACTTACAAGCACTTCTCACCCTACACACAATCTCTACTAGACAGCCTAAGCCTCTTGGTAGAGATACATTGGCTGTATCGTCCCCGCTTCGGTTAGGATAGGCCGGTCCTGCGGTGGACACACAAACGGCTGATGAGATGAGATGAGATATGTATATATATATATATATATATATATATATATATATATGTATACAGTAACTTCTTTAATATCCGGACACCCAATAACTGGACACCCCACTACCCGGACGTTTTGGGCCCAGGCCTTTGGAACCCCAAAATGGCCAAAAACAAAAACAAAAAATCTGATTTTTTTTTCCACCCGTAATTTGAACTTGGCGTGTGACGCCAACCAGCTGTGTTTATGCACAGCTCCTTCACCCCTTCCTTCCTCCCCCCTCCCCAGTTACCGCCTAACTACCTTCGTGACTAGATGCTCATTGCAGTGGAAGCCGCACATGCTCGTTTTTGTGAATAAACAGTGAACAAACTGCAATACCTTGCCACTAGACCACATGGTAATTTACAGTGTTGTGGAGTGTTAAGAAATTAGAATTTAGAGTGCAAGGAATTAAGTGTGGAGTGCAAACTGGCGGTTGAAACTAGCAGTTGAAATTGTAGTGGCGCAATAAGAACGGAATGCAGTGTTAAACAGTTATTACCCATAGTACAAAGGATTAAGTGCAGCACAACACTGGATTACTGTATGTGCTTCAAGAGCATTTTCACCACTCCCAGAACCTTAGTGGAGGCGGGTTAATCTTCGTGACGGCCACGGACGTGCTGTAAGTACCCTGTACATTGCTAAATATTTCCCATACTCACTTCTGATTCCCCATTCTCTGGTTCCTTTTCATTTACTTCATGTTTTCTGTCCCCAGTTTGTGAGAATAGGGTCTTAAATAGGTCCTATGCATGTCTGGTAGGGAGTTATTTAGGTGGCTTTCAAGTTAGGCTGGGTTAGGGTCCATAAGTATCTGTCCAGGAGGCTGGGTCCCAGTATCCAGACAAACCCACTTTCTGGACATGCCTTTGGCTCTATTACATCGGATATTGGAGGGATTACTGTACATATACAGGTATACCTCGATATATGATACATCTAGATGTGATACTCAGGATTAACAGTGGGGGTAGAAATACCACCATACCCTGCCTATCAGTGGCCAAACTCCGGTTTAGCGGTTTTTTCTTTTTTTTTTTTTTTACCGATTTTGAGGATATTTTACACAAAGATTGTGTGTTTAGGTTGATTTATGAACTGTTTTTAGCCCTAGATTAATGTGATTTAGCCATAGGTGGGGTGAACATTGTCATTTTGGGGTACAGTTTACCAAGTTTGATTTTTTTCCAGACTTATATTTGACGAATTTCAGATCTTATTTGTTGGTTTTAGTGAGTAATTTACAGGTGTTAGGCTTAGGTTATCTTCTTTTACAACCGTTAAGCCATTTAGATTGGCCATAAAATTGTTTTTGGACTCATTTGGGTGGGTTTAAGACTTGGTTGGGGAGGAAACCCAAGGCTCAAAAACGCATCCCTATACTTTACATGTTAAATTTACCCGAGATACAATACCCTGCCTAATGATTTTTTTTTCTCTCTCTCTCTCTTTTTATAACCAATTGCATCGTTAAATCGGGGTATACCCGTACTCTATATATACAGTAAACCCTTCATAAGTCGAATTTCTAGAAGATGGAATCTTTGGTGAGCCGTACTTAGGCCGAGATCACATAAGTAAGTAGGCCGAGATGCATAGGTAGGGGGACAAAGGTGGTGCCAGGCAGACATGTGGCTGCCAGTCTGCTGTTTGCCTGATTTCACTGGCTTTGAAGTCTCAGATTATCTTGAAGTTATGCAAAAAGTCGGTGAGAAGAGTATTAATGAAGATGATCCAGTGGCTTGAAATGGATGCAGATGATCCTGGGTATCATCACTAAACAGAAGAAATTGCTGAGTCCGTGGCTGGGAAGAAAGATGAAGATGATGACGATGAGGAAGAGAACAGTGATGTTGGATGCAAGAATCCGTACAAATTATCCCAAGTTCGTGAAGCAATGGATGTTGCAATATCTTGGCTGGATTATGTTGATGATGAAGAAGCACAAAATTTTTGTAGGCATGTAAGGGAGCTGTGAGGCCAGGTTGTTCGTCACCAATATTCGCAGCAGAAGCAGGTGAAGGTTCATGACTTCTTTAAGCCTATACTAAGGTGTCAGCCTATCCCTCCTCCTGATTCCAGCAGTGATTCTGCTTCTGCAGCTCTTCAGATAGCCAGCACTTCAAGTAGTGTTGGCACAGACACTGAATAGTGTGTGTGTGTTTATGAAAACTGTTATTTGACTAAATGAAAAAAAATGTGTGCATGTGACTTAGTGTTAAGTGATCATGATTAAAGTTCAGTATTATTATTACTGCAAGTGTTACATTGCAGTCTATTATAGTGATTACATTTAAGTTTAATCCTTGATGTTCAGTGAAATAAACACTGGGTACTGTTTAGAATGTTACATTAAACTGTGAACTCCACCACCTCCGTCTCCAACACAAGTTGCCGACAGGTCTATACTACCTCAAATGATAGGTAAATTAGGTGCACTGAATTTTTTTTTTCTTTCTTTCCTTGTTCATTTATACACTGTATATGCTCCTTTACTTTAGTGTTGAAAAGGCAAGTAATAAGTATTGTCTTTGCAATTTGGGGGATGAAAATCCATCACCAACACAAGCGCTGCCGACAGGTCTGTACTGGCTCTGTGAATGATCTTTTACCAGTTAAGGGTATATTTAATGCACTGAATTATTTTTTTGTCATAACTTATTTATATGTGGTTCTTTAATTTAGTGTTGAAGGACAAGTAATAGGTATTGTCTTAGCAATTTTGGGGGGTGAAAATTCGGTAAGACGGAAAATTCGGTAATTCGAACCAGGGTAGGACCCCATATAGTTCAACTTATGAGGGGTTTACTCTGTCTCTCTCTCTATACAGTGAGTCCTCGAAATACGAAAACCTGAAGTATGAATTTTCGATGGTACGAAATCGATTAACCCTTAAACCGCAGGCTTGTTTTGCTTTGACTTGCGGCTCCCGCAGGCATATTCGCGCTGCGACAGACTCTCTAGAAATATTTGCCAAAAATCAGTTATTAGTCCTAGAATATTAAAATCACATATACTTATGGCACATACCTTCCGCTTTCTCCATGGGTGTTTGTTGAGCCTTCGTCGAGTACCGTAGGACTTGTGGAGACCTCTGAATTTGGGTAACGAAGTCTCCACTTTACACTTCCCAACAACTCGTAATATGATTACCACAGCCTGATATTATCACTAGAAACACTATTCTATGATTCTCAAATAGTTTGGAATCCATACTCCCCCCCAAAAAAAACCCACTGTGAAAGCAATGAAAATTACGAGGGCGTATGACCATCCCACTTCCGATCGTTCGCCGCTACTGTTGTCTGTTATTCATAAAAACACTCACAGTTTATATTTCTGTTACTATATAACAGGTATATATCTACAGTCTTTATCCATAAGTTTCCTTCAGTAATAGTTTATTGTCACTGTAGGGATTCAGTTTCTTTCAGTAAAATACATAGCATTCACTTTTTCGTCCTGTATACTAACATTGAAAGTGAATGTCACTCTCACCTTCACTGTCATAACTCATAGTATTCATACATGCTAGAGTGAAACTTTCACTTTCAATACTCCTAGTATATATACTCGTATTCTTATAATACTACTCATTTACATTTCTATTTACGTTCTTTATTTTATTTACATTATTTACATTTCTATTTTATTTACACTGTGTTATGCACACTGTGTTATGCACTGTTACTTGAAGTAACTTATAAAACTGTTTTCCACTGTTCACCTATATTTATATTCATTGCTTTCACTTGCTGTTTACACATTATTTACAATTCCACTTGCACTGTTTTACTCAGTAAAAAGATTGTAGTCACTCTCTATCAATTGTCAGCCCTTTACCTCTTTCCACACGAGGTTTAGTAGGGGGTAAAGGTCACAGGGCCCTTTGCATGGTGCTAACAAGCGGCGAAAGTTAGCAGGAGCTAATCAGACATACTCCCACCTTCAAAGACGACAGTGAACTGATAGTAGTGGCCTCCTGCTGCCTGGCTAGGGTGAGTGCAATACTACCAACTTCAGCCCTGTGAGACCTGCTAATATATAGCAATGAAATGATTGGCAGGAAACCAAGACAATACTTAATAAATTAGGTAGTTCCAGGTGAATGTAAATATCACTTAGGCTTCTCCCTTCCCTCCTTATATGTATATTTATTACGAAAATAGATTATACGGCATATTTCAAGGGGAAATAAACAGCGAAAATTAGCGATCGAGTGCACATGAGGTGTTGTCAGGTGATAATTAGCCAATTCCAGGTGTATGGCACTATCACTTACCTTATTTCTTTTTTGTATATATTATTTGGTATAAGAATAGGGCATAGGGCTTATTTCAATGGATGAAATCAGTGGAAAATTCCAGGGAAGCTTTACTTAGCGTAGAATACAGTGTGGTGGCCTACAATAATTAGGTAGTTCCAGGTGAATGTAAATATCACTTAGGCTTCTCCCTTCCTTTCTTATATATATTTTTATTATGAAAATAGATTATACAGCATATTTCAAGGGGAAATAAACAGCGAAAATTAGCTAACGAGTGCATGTGAGGTGTTGTCAGGTGATAATTAGCCAATTCTAGGTGTATGGCACTCTCACTTACCGTATTTCTTGTATATATTATTTGGTATTAGAATAGGGCATAGGGCCTATTTCAATGGATGAAATCAGTGAAAAATTCCAGGGAAGATTTACTTAGCACAGCCAGGCAGGCGAGAGGATAGGGTAATAGGGAGTCAAGAACGGGGAGAAATGGCTAATTTGTCAACAATGGATGGGAGTACAGATGAGATTAGGAGTGCTGACTAGTGTTGGACATTAGCAGTACTGATAGATGATACAAGCCACCACTTGAAAGCCTGGGCGAATTCAAAATAACGCAGAATCACAAAAGTGTCGCCCTGTGGTATGATCCCTTGCTCCCAAGCATCACGAAAGTGACGCCCCGCAGTTAAGGGGTTAATATAAGACAAATTCCACAGTACGAAAGTATCCGCTCGATGATGTGAAAATCAATACTCGATATGAAAGGAAATGCAGAGATAGCCCGATTATCAAGACTATATGATGTGAAGAAGTGCCTGAATAGTCTGAAATGACAATTAATCTGGCAAAAACAAAACACAAGTACTGTTAGATTGATTTATTTACCGGTAAATGTACAATGAAAGACACAACTATCTTCCCAGTTCAGTCTGAAGAAAATTGTCACCAGGCGAAATACAATGAAAACCCTGTTTCTACTAGTGCGTGTTTCAAATGGTCGATTTTTCCACGCTATATTCATCAGACTTTGGGAAGATACAGGAATCCCTCCAATATCCGATGTAATAGAGCCATAGGCAGGTCCAGATAGTGGTCCTGCCCGGATATTGGGCCCCAGCTTATGGACTTGTACTTATGGACCCTGACTCAGAGAAACACCTATACAACTCCCTCTGGACATGCATAGCACCTATTTAAGACCCAAATCACACCAATAAGGCACATAAAAGACTGAAATAAATGCAAAAGAAGCATAAAATGAGGTTTTTGAGGTAGGTTCATACCCCATTCAACATTCTGGGTACTTACAAGTCCCTGGCTCCTGGACTGGTAGTTATGGACCCTAACCTAGCCTGACTCAGAAAAACACCTTCCTACTGCACATGCATAGCACCTAAGACACAGCATATTCACACCAATAAGGGACAAAAAAGAGTGAAGTGGGTGTTTGAGGTAAGTATAATATGGAAAATACAGTAAAGTACAGTATGAAACATTCTGCCTACTTACAGCAAGTCCATGGCCATCTCAATGAATAACTGCCTCCTCTCGGACTCTGACAGTAAGAAGGATTTCCTGAAGCACTTGCAGTACACTGTTCATGAAGTCTTGCACTGAACTTAGTCATTCGCACTCAGAAGTCCGTTCCATTGTAACTTACTAAGTGTTGCACTCTGCACTTTAACTTTTTCCACTCTTCTAACCATTTTCTAAAGCAAAAACACACGAGTCTGTTTACGTTAAATTTAGTTCAAAAATTGTCTTTTCACTCACAACTGTAAATCCTTAACACAATGCACTGTTTTTTTCACTGCACAACACTGTAAATTCCTGTGTGGTTTAGTGGAGAAGTTCTTGGCGTCTGTTCACTGTCAGAGTCTGAGAGTATCACTGGCAGGTGACCTAGGGGTGCGTCGCTGGGTCATGGTGATGGCATACCCACTGCAGACGACTCTGAAGACAGACGCAAACTCACGTCGAGCAGTGACTCCACCGTGGCTGATATGCTGGGCTGTGGCTCGGAGCATGAGGGCCTGTCTTGGGGAGGCAACGGAGTGGACCCAGGGCTGGGCACAACGGGGGTCTCGGGCCTGAAAAAACTGTCAATCGTTGATTTAATCAAGGAACGACGATTCTGACGATTGATGATGCGCTGCCTGAAAGCACGCACTTCCTCCACAAGTCCCAAGGGCCCCATCTCCCTGTCGCAGTCCGGGTGTTCCAGGTAGTCGAGCACGAACTCTAGGTGTTCCCGGAGTGCGCTCAGCTTGGGGATGGCTGGAGTTGTGTCATGCTGAGAGGAGTCCGCATCATCGTCGCCGTCCTCGTCGGAATCTTCAAGCTGGGTACTGACACCTGCAACTGAAGCTGCGATCTCGATATCAGACAAGGTCTGATACCCAGGATCGCCCTCGTCGTCATCCAACCACTCACGCACATTGTCCACATCAACATCGTCGCCATGCGTACATAGACGTGCATGGAAGTCATCCACGTCAAAACCTAGGAAATCGTACTCCACATCCTTTCTTAGAAGCAGACGAGACCAACCATTTTCTAGAGTCTTGACAGGGACTTCCTTCCATGCACTGGCCCAGTTGTAGATTGCAGACTTGATGTTGTAGCGGCGAAGGTTTTCCAAAGTCCGCTGGCCTCGCGTGTCCCGTCCCTCCCTACACTTGTCCTTGTCCTCGAGAACAACCATCGCCTCGTCCAGGAACGTCCTTCGGTATAGGCGCTTTGTTGCCACGATCACTCCTTGGTCCATTGGTTGGATGAGAGCAGTCATATTAGGTGGCAGAAACATGCACCTAATCCGGCCATTCTCAGCCACCAAGTCCTTGTCGCACTGGTGGGCAGGTGCATTGTCGAGGAGAAGGAGGACCTTTACCTGGTCGCGCGGGATTCCCTGTGTCTCCGTCTGGTAATGTATGGCCTCCTTGACGAAGTGGCGGTGGAACCAGTCTTTGAAGATCTGGGCTGTAAACCATGCCTTCAAAGAATGGTACCAGACGACAGGAAGGACATCCATCACCCCACGAAGACACCGAGGCTACTTTGCATGGCCAACAATAACGGGCTTAAGCCGGTACATGCCGTTAGCATTGGCACAACACAAAGCAGATATCCGTTCCTTGGAGAGCTTGCGGCCAGGTACATGCTTCTCCGTCTCCTCGGCTAGAGTGTTCGTTGACAAAGAGCGATAGAATAAACCAGTTTCGTCAGCATTGTAGACTTGACCGAGAGTGAGGCCCTCCCTGTCGATCAAGCCCTTCACCAGCTGAAACTCGTCAACTCCATCCTCGTTAGCGTCCAAAGCTTCGCCATGAGCTTTACGGTTGGTAAGGCCATGCCATACCTTGAACGTGAAGAGCCAACCCTTGGATGCCTTGAAGTCTAGGGCGTCGTGAAGCCTGGCGAACTTCTCAGCAGCAGCCTTCAGCTCCGTGCCACGTACCATCACACCAGCAGCACGTTGCTGTCGATACCAAATCAATGTGGAGCAGTTGACTTCAGGAAACTTGGGAGTAAACATCACTTGCCTTTCCACACTGCGTTTGCTTCTCGACGAGAAGTCAGCCGTGTACTGCATGAATTTGTCTCGGGATCTCTTAATATCAAACAAAGTAGATCGTGCCAGGTTGAACTCGCGGAGGATGCGGGAAGAAGACCACCCCGCATCTACTTTCTCCAACATCTCCCGTTTCTTCTCCAGAGTCAACATCACTCTCTTCCTCTTCTCAGGCGGCGGGGCCATCATCACACACACGAAGGAGAGGCACAAGAGCAGCAGGTAAGGCACCACCACAAAAGCGAGCACGTGGGCAGCCATGACGACGAGCGTGCACATACGACGAGAGACAGACAGAAAGTGGGGAGGATGCAGGGGCGCTCTAGCGGACGTCGGGGGATTGACGCGCCACAACAAACCTGTCCCGTGCCCTGCGCGCGAAGTTCAAATTACGGGCGGGATTTTTTTTGGGGGGGGGGGGGGGATATTGGATCCCGGGACGATTATGTCCGGTTAGTGGGGATGTTCGGATATTAGGCGTTCAGATAATAGAGGGATTACTTTGTGTCTTTCATTGTACACTTGAAGCAGTAGAAAGACCTTACCAATTCAATTCATAATCCTCCAGCTTGTTTCTGTAATTTTCTGACATCTTTCAGTTTGGCAAATTACTTTTTCTTGCTGAAAAGTTTCCTCCCCTTTATTATCGTCACTTTCCCCTACGATCGTTTCCAGCACAGTGAAAGAAACTCAACGTGCTCAAAGGTGGATATCTATCTATCTATTGCCAGATGCCATAATCCCATAAGGGGTGGCCATTTGGCTTTGAGTTATTTGTTTTACGGGGAGGGGCACTAACCCTCCACCAACCCACTTGTTGACACGTAGGGAGCACGCATGGTTTGGTTATGTGGTTACCACCCAGCGTTGTTTAATGGTTTCTTGGCGTACAGGAAACCATTTGGCTTGTCACTCAATGTAAAGCCACCTGTAAAGGAAAGAAAAGCAGTAAGAAGTGACAGGAAAGATGGGAGAAATACGAAGAGAGGAGGGCAGGCACAGAAAAAGAATGATAAAGGCTAAGGAAGCAGTAGGCAGCACTACATCAAGTGAGTGGATGATGGTCGCCACCACCTACCACCAAAAGGTGGATATCATTTCCAAATTTCCCAACTGGAGGTTAGGTTAGGTTAAAATTATTAGGTACGGATAAGCTCGGTTAGGCCAGGTTTAGTTAAACACTAAGGGAAGAACAGTCCTTTCCGCCATTATGTTAACGAAATAAATGAGTTGTCACACCAGAACAGCTAAAAATGACAGGGAAACAGATTTATTAAGGAACGTTTACTGTATTTACCAACCCAGAAATAATCTGAAAACTATGACAGACTATCAGGAAGAACTGATTTGGTAAGGTGCTTTTACTGTTTAAAGTAAAATGTATGTTTAGCCCCCTCAATGGCTGTGGGTTCATATACAGTATTTGCATGCTCCCGTGGTCAGCCTTGGGACCATTTTTTCAAAGTTCTAAAATCAATTTCTTTTTCTTACATATGTGAAAAGACTCATCTGGCACACCTGGCTTCCCCCCCCCCCAACCCATCCTGTGATTTGCTGTGATTCGTGTAAGAATTAATAAAATTAGGATACGTGTTACATCAGCATGTATACATCAGTTGAAAACATATGGGACGAAGTGAACTGTGACCGCCAGACTGCTTGAGGTGGTAGAGTAGGGTCATGTAAACACACCATTGACCCTCATTCCCTTCCCATAATTGCTCGCAGTTTTTTATAGCTCACTGTAACTCAGCATCACTGACACCAGTACAGTAAGACGTTGTTCAGGCCCAACAGCAATGAAAGCGATAATGGAATACATTATTGTTTGTATCAGTCCTCTCTCTCTCACATATACACATAAGAACAAATAAAAGTAAATGTACACTAAGGAGCAGAAATAACTGTGCTCAGTCGGTCCGAAATATATTGGGAAGAGTGATACCGAACGAAGAATGTGGAACTGAATGCTAACCTACGAGAACATGAGGAACGAAAGAGTAACTCTTTTCTGATTAGCCAACATTTTTGTTCCATATCCTCTCTTAAAATTGTAAAACCCTTAATCTTTCGTGTACAGTAAATATACAGCCCTAAGACCTTACCAATTCAGTTCATATTCCTCTAGTTTGTCTTCTATACTTTTCTGACTGTTTTAAGGGTGGTAAATTATGTTCTCTTGCTGAAAGAAACTTACTCAAAATTAGGGCGCATGTAACATAAGCATGTTAACCCTTTCAGGCACAGTCACGCGATTCGCGTGACACGTGGGTTTTCTCAATTTGTTCAGTCACTCGAATCGCGTTCCTAAGCATTAAAAAATTAGCCAAAAATTAAGTTTGAGGCGAAATCGCGTCAAATTTTGACGCATTGTAGCGAGTACAGCATTTTCTAATGGTAAGGCATTGGCAACACTGAGCTGCCTCATTGGGCCTAGCACGTAGCGATATACCTCAGTCTCTTCCAAGCAGCCAGGCGGTGGGTTGCATTGTGTCTTCAGTCCCTTTAAACTCCTACTAATTCTCCCCCTCTTTCCTGAGCCGAAGCCCCTATGGACTCAGTGTGATAATGCAATATTTATGAGCATATTTGTATGTGATATTGTCGATGGAACATAGATATATGTCACGAAAAGGAATTGTGTCCGTTATGAAATGTTGGGCTTACGAACCGATATGCGTGTTCACTGTTGCGGGGTTTCGCCTCTCGCCCTCCCCAAGGCCCATGGCGTGATTACAAATACGTATATAATGAAGCCAATGCCTAAAGTGTATTTTGTGTGAAAGATATTGTGGCTGGCTTGGTGAAAGTATGGAACCATAGTGTGGAATGGGGCAGGCATCACGTACAGTTTTTATAGTCGGGAAGGAAGAATTAGAGGTGTTTAGTGATGGAATTATTGTGATTCTGATAGTGAAAAATGCCTATGGAATTGTGTGAAATATACATTAAACATGCTGTGGGTGTTCGTGAAGGAATGTGGTGTGTGCCAGTACAATAGAGTCGCAGTGAGTGTTCACAGAGAAATATTTCATGCATTCACTGACTTAGCTAAAACAAAGTGCAAGTGTCAGAGACAAGAAATATGCCACAGCCACATATACATACGTATGTCGTGCAGCGAATGTTTGTGGAGAAATCTATTGTGTGGATCGCATGTGTTTTAGGCAAATGTATCGCAAGGAGAGAAGAAAATACGCAGCAGCCACAGACACACATACACATGCACACACACTCACTCACACCCACACTCTCACCCACATGCACACGCTCACCCACACGCACACGCTCACCCACACGCACACGCTCACCCACACTCGCACACGCTCACCCACACTCGCACATGCTCACCCACACACACACACATGCTCACACACTACATAACTCCTCATCTTCAAGCTACTGCCAGCATCTCAACACCTCTGGAGGAAGTGAGTTATCCGTATTTTGTTGATCTGTATAGTGACTTATTTCTATAGTTCAATATTTTTTACACAAATAAATAATGTTTTTTACATACACACATGAGATGGAAGAAAGTTCAGCTTCTTTGTCAGAACCTAACAAAAAGACTAGTGGTCGTGTCGAGTTTCTGACAGCACTATCAAAAACCTTATGATATTTTACGTGTATACTTTGAGTAAAAAAAAGAAAATAATAAAACGTAACGAGCGAAAATATGTAGCCATAGGTGAGGTAGGGAAAGAGTGTTTTTTATCTCGCGTGCAGGTGGGGAAGAGTATTCTACGTTTGTCGTCCAGTTACTCCAAAACTATTGGACATACCGGTTTCCCATAAGAACCATGATGAAGAGCAGTAAATTCTATGTATGTTCATTTGCAGAATATAAGCCTCTGGGAGCATTTTCTGTTGGAAAAGTTGGGGGAACAGACTTTCGGTAAAGTCGAAAGCGCTCGGAGGAGTAATCTCGCTTTGTCGGCCAATTACTCGAAAACTATTGGATGTATCGATTTCCTATAAGAACCATGATAAAGAGCAGTAAATTCTACGTATGTACATGACAACAATGTAATATCTATGATAAGAATTCGTTGTTACGTAGGCGGGAATATTGCATATGCTGTGCGCACATCACGAAAGTGACGTATGGACATGAGTTCCCAATCGTTTTTGGCGATTTACTCGAGAACTATGAGGCGTATGGAAACCAAGAGGTGCTCATTAGAAAGCTGGTAAAATTCTGCATAATATTATGCAATAAAAACATAACATCTGCAAGAAAATTTCCATAGTAGAGCTCCTTGATTTTTTTTCAAAAATGGCTTTCAGTTTTTGGCTATTTTCTCGAAAACTACAAATCGTATCAACACTGGATTTGTCTCTTTAGAAAGCTGATGAAATTCTCTATCAAAACTTCTGATAACATTTTCCTGTTTGATGGAAAACACTCGAATGATGATGTTGGGAAGTGAACGTGACGTAGCGAAATTTTATTCACGGCTGCCTAATGTTGTTTTACTCGTGTTTTCCTGTGTTTTTGTGGTGCTTATCAGCTAGAACAAACATCGACAAATAAGATGACATAGGTTTCATGGCAGTATATTGATGTTTGGGTGGCAAAAATACGGAGAGAATATGTGTTATTTGCTGCGTGCGGGCAACCGGGCCGGGCGGCTTCGCAAAAAAAGTCGTATGCCGGAAAACTTACTGAAACTTATCGTGCACGAGAGGGTTAAACATCGGTGAATACATCTGGAGTGAAGAGAGCACCTGACTGATGGGATGGTAGAGTAGGTTCATGTACACACACCAGTGACCTTCGTTCCCTTCCCGTAATTGTTCGCAGTTTTTTATAATGTCCTAACTCAACATCATTGACACCGAAACAGTGAAGTGTTGTTCAGGACCGGCAGCTATGAAGGGGTTAATTGAATACTGTATGAAAAATTCAAAATAGGCGTGGTGCATAGTGCCGCACTCGCTTGCCAAGAGAAAATGAACAAACCCCTCTCTGGTAAACAAATTTTCACACTCTTCTCAGTTGAGTCCACATCCCTCCTCTCCTCACAGCCTCGCTGTACGTGAGGATATTTTCACAGCCCTTCACCTTTTCGTATTGTTTCGCCATGCCTCCCAAGTGCCCTGCATCATCTCCAGCTCTGGGGGAGCCCGCTGCAAAGATGCAGCAGCACCGTACTCTAATTCTGGAAAGGAAATTGGAAATTATAAGACCCCAGGAGGAGGGACAGGGAGTCTCAGAGATTGGGCATGCTTTAGGCCTTGTTGTTTCCACCACTTGGACTGAAAGAAGAAAAGGAGACGTACAAGAATATGGCCACCTCCTCTACAATTGTATACAGGTTTTGCTTACTTCTTAATAGGGGGGGGTGAAGTTTAGGTGGGAGTCTGAGGGGGTCCTGTGACGCATCCCCCTATTTATATGTATACAGTAATCCCTGTACTATCCGGACGCCCACTTTCCGGACATCCCCACTTACCGGACATTGTGGGCCTGGACCTTCGGAACCTAAAAATGGCCGAAAAAAGAAAAAATCCTTAAAAAATCCTAATTTTTTCCCACCCATAATTTGAAATTGCTGCGCACCGCCGAACAGCTGTTACACCACGGACCCTCACCCCTTCCTTCCTCCCCTCTCCCCTGTCAGGGTTGTCATTGGGTATTTTTCATTACCAAATGTGGGCCAATTTGGTCATGAAAATTTCGTTTGGTAATGAATCAGAGTAATGCATTACCAAACGGATTTTTCACATGTATGAGGATACACAGGATGGAGATGGTGGATTCTTTGCACTCTCTGATTAATCTGCTAACGTACATAGTGTGAAAATAGCCAACATGCTGTTAATTATACGAAGAGTGATTACATGTATTTCCACTTGTATGTATAATTAGTGAAGAATAAATGTCAGCTTTACGAATTTGGTAATGAAAAGTTAAATTTGGTAATGAAAATTGAGGAGTTTGGTAATGTGGCCATTGCCATCTGGCAACTCTGTTTCCCCCTCACCAACACTCAAAGAATTATTGCCTAACTTCAATCGCGGATGTAGCACATCGTAATAGGAGCCACACGTGCTCATTTATTTTTGAATAAACTGTAATACCTCGCCACTAGACCACATGGGAATTTACAATGTTGTGCATTGTTAAGAAATTAGAATTTAGAATGCAAAGGATTAGCTGTGGAGTGCAAATGGCTGTTGAAACTGGCTTGGTGCAATTAACAATGTGCAGTGTTAAACAGTTATAACTCACAGTGCAAAGAATTACTGTAAGTGCAGCACAACACTGGATTACTGTATGTGCTTCAAGATCATTTTCACCACTGCTAAAACCTTACAAAAGGCAGCCACAAACATGCTGTGATTACCCTGGATGAGGTACAGTCACTTCTAATTCCTCATTCATTGGTTCCTTTTTGTTTATTTCAAGCTTTATGTCCATTATTGGTGTGAATAGGGTCATAAATAGGTTTAAATATGTGCAATGCATGTCAGGTAGGGAGTTATTTAGGTGGCTTTCAAAATTAGGCTGGGTTAGGGTCCATAAGTACCAGTCCAGGAGCCAGGGACTTGTTGTAATTACCGTACCCAGAATGTTTCATATTGTACTGTATTTTCCATACTTACCTCTAAAACCCCATTTCACTCTTTTATGTCCCTTATTGGTGTGAATAGAGTCTTAGGTGCTATACATGTACAGTAGGGAGGTGTTTTTCTGAGTTAGGCTAGGTTAGGGTCCATAACAACCAGTCCAGGAGCCAGAGACTTGTTGTAAGTACAGTAATCACTCCAATATCCGACGTAATAGAGCCATAGGTAGGTCCGGTTATTGGTTTTGTCCGGATATTGGGCCCCAGCTTATGGACTTGTACTTATGGACCCTAACTCAGAGAAACACCTATACAACTCCCTCTGGACATGCATAGCACCTATTTAAGACCCAAATCACACCAATGAGGCACATAAATGACTGAAATAAATGCAAAAGAAACATAAAATGAGGGTTTAGAAGTATGTTCATACATTAATAAACATTCTGGTACTTATGGACCCTAACCTAGCCTAACTCAGAAAAACACATTCCTTCTGCATATGCATAGCTACTAACACCCTATTCACACCAATAAAGGACATTAAAGAGTGAAATGAGGTAAGTATAGTAGGGAAAAAAGTACAGTATGAAACATTCTGGCTACTTACAGCAAGTCCCTGGCCACCTCGATGAATAACCGCCTCCTCTCGGACTCTGACAGTAAGAACGATTTCCTGAAGCACTTGCAGTACACTGTTCCTGAAGTCTTGCACTGAACTTAGTCAATAACACACAGAAGTCCGTTCTCTTCACAGTGTTCACTTTTGTCCAAATAATGCTCCATTGTAACTTAGTGTTGCACTTTAACTTTTCCCAATTTTTTTTAATTTTCCAAAGGCAAAACAAACAAGTCTGTTTACGTTACATTTCTTTTCTGAGTCTTTTCTCTCACAGCTTTAAATCCTTAACACAACACACTGTTTTTTTCACTGCACAACACTCGAAATTCCCTTGTGGTCTAATGGAGAAGTTCTTGCTGTTTATTCTCTATCAGAGTCCGAGAGTATCACTGGCAGGCGACCTAGGGGTGCATCGCTGGGTCGTGGTGATGGCGTACCCACTGCAGAGGACTCTGAAGACAGCCGCAAACTCATGTCGAGCGGTGACTCCACCGTGGCTGATGTGCTGGGCTGTGGCTCGGAGCATGAGGGCCTGTCTTGGGGAGGCAGCGAATTGGAGCCAGGGCTGGGCACAGCGGGGGTCACAGGCCTGAAAAAACTGTCAAAGGTTGATTGACGCAATGACCGACGATTCTGATGATTGATGATGCGCTGCCTGAAAGCATGCACTTCCTCCACGAGTCCCAAGGGCCCCATCCCCCTGTCGCAGTCCGGGTGTTCCAGGTAGTCTAGGACGAACTCTAGATGTTCCCGGAGTGCACTCAGCTTGGGGATGGCTGGAGTAGTGTCCTGCTGAGAGGAGCCCGCATCATCGTCGCCTTCAGCGTCGGAATCTTCAAGTTCGGTACCGACACCAGCAACCGAAGACGCGATCTCGATATCAGACAACGTCTGATACCCAGGATCGCCCTCGTCGTCATCCAACCACTCATGAACATCATCCACATCTACATCGTTGCCGTGCGTACATAGACGTGCATGGAAGTCATCCACGTCAAAACCTAGGAAATCGTACTCCACATCCGTTCCGAGAAGCAGACGAGACCAACCATTTTCAAGAGTTTTCACAGGGACTTCCTTCCATGCACTAGCCCAGTTGTACAGCGCAGACTTGATGTTGTAGCGACGAAGGTTTTCCAAAGTCCGCTTGCCTCGTGTGTCCCGTCCCTCCCTGCGCTCGTCCTCGTCCTCGAGAACAACCATCACCTCGTCCAGGAACTTCCAACGGTATAGGTGCTTTGTTGCCACGATCACTCCTTGGTCCATTGGTTGGATGAGAGCAGTCGTATTAGGTGGCAGAAACATGCACCTAATACGGCCATTTTCAGCAACCAAGTCCTTGTCGCACGGGTGGGCAGGTGCATTGTTGAGTAGAAGGAGAACCTTTACCTGGTCGCGCGGGATTCCCAGTGTCTTCGTCTGGTAATGGATGACCTCCTTGACGAAGTGACGGTGAAACCAGTCTTTGAAGATCACAGCTGTGAACCATGCCTTCAAAGAATGGTACCAGACGTCAGGAAGGACATCCATCACCCCACGAAGGCACCGAGGCTGCTTTGCACGGCCAACAACAATGGGCTTAAGCCGGTGCATGCCGTTAGCACTGGCACAACACAAAGCAGATATCCGTTCCTTGGAGAGCTTGCGGCCAGGTACACGCTTCTCCGTCTCCTTGGCTAGAGTGTTCGTTGGCAGCGAGCAATAGAATAGGCCAGTTTCGTCAGCGTTGTAGACTTGACCGAGAGTTAGGCCCTCCCTGTCGATCAAGCCTTTCACCTTGTGCCGAAACTCATCAACTCCATTCTCGTTAGCGTCCAATGCTTTGCCATGTGCTTTACGGTTGGTAAGGCCATGTCGCAACTTGAACCCGAAGAGCCAACCCTTGGATGCCTTGAAGTCTAGGGCGTCGGGAAGCCTGGCGAACTTCTCAGCAGCAGCCTTCAGCTCCGTTCCACGTACCATCACACCAGCAGCATGTTGCTGTCGATACCAAATCAACGTGGATCTGTCGATTTCTGCAAACTTGGGGGTAAACATAACCTTCCTTTCCACGTTGCGTTTGCTTCTCGACGAGAAGTCAGCCGTGTACTGTATGAGTTTGTCTCGGGACCTCTTGATATCGAACAAAGTAGACTGGGCCAGGCTGAACTCGCGGAGAATGCGGGAAGAAGACCAACCCGCATCCACTTTCTCCAATGTCTCCCTCTTCTTCTCCGGAGTCAACACCACTCTCTTCCTTGTCTCAGGTGGCGGGGCCATCATCACACACACTAAGAGGAGGCCCGAGAGCAGCAGGAGGCCCTGCAGCAGGTAGGGCACCACCACAAAAGCGATCACGTGGGCAGCCATTACGAGGAGCGTACACTCGCGGTGAGAGACAGGCGGGAAGTGGGGAGGATGCAGCGGTGCTCTATCGGACGTCGGAGGAATGACGCGCCAAAACAATGCTCTCCCGCGGCACGCGCGGTAAGTTCAAATTACGGACGGGAAAAAAATCTTTTTTTTTTTTTTTTAATCCTGATTATGTCCAGGTAGTGGGGATGTTCGGTTATTGGGCGTCCGGATATTAGAGTGATTACTGTACCCAGAATGTTAAATATTGTATAAACTCACTTCTAAAACTTCATTCTCTGGTTCTTTTGCATATACCCCTTATTGGTGTGGTTTAGGTCTTAAATAGATGCTATTCATGTCCAGAGGGAGTTGTATAGGTGTTTTTCTGAGTTAGGGTCTATAAGTACAAGTCCAAGAGGCTGGGCCCACTATCCAGACAGGACCACTTTCCGGACATGCCTATGGCTCTATTACATCGGATAGTGAAGGGATTACTGTATTTCAGTGGGGAAAATTGTTCCGATATACGAAATTTCAAATTACGAAAGTTTTTTTTGGTCCCTATCCCTTTCATATATCAAGAACTAACTGTATATGTAATTATATATCATCATCATCATCATCATCAGCCATTTGAGTATCCACTGCAGGACTGGCCTATCCCAACCGAAGTCGGGACGATACAGCCAATGTATCTCTAGCAAGTGGCTTAGGCTGTCTGGTAGAGATTGTATGTAGGGTGAGAAGTGCTTGTAAGTGTAATTGTAGTGTTGGAGTGGCTTTGGATGTGTGTGTAGTCTGTGAACCAAGTGTAATCGGCCCGCGCAAGCCGACTGGGTGCAAGCATACTTTATAGTAAGCGACACTGGTTCAACCACAGCACCCATTGTGTCCGCCCATGCAGTACATGGCCAGGTGAACACTCCCAAAGTTTATTACCCTGGCAGGGTGTGAACCCTGGTTTACCTGTGTATGAAACGCACACTCTACCACTGTACCACAAAGGCTTCATGTACAGTATATATAAATGTATAGATGCAGAGTGGTTTCTCAAATTTCGATAGGCATGGGTACCTAAAAATCACCGTGAAATGCAAACCATCGAAACTTAAACTGTACTTCTCATGGGAAAAATTAGTTTGGGTCCGGGGCCTCTGAACCTAACTACGTAAAATCATGATTTTTTGCCCACACCCCCTGTAAACTTTATGAACTATAATTGTGGTTAAGTAACTGTAGTTCTGCATTGTATTGCCATAATGTCAGCAAGTGTATACTTGTTGTATTTCTGCCCTTTCCTGTATTGCCATTTCTCCTTTGGCTGCGAAGATTTAGAGGTGCCAGGCTGCTCTTGTCCATTACCACTGCTACCCAAAGAACCACTCTTGCTTGCCATCTTGAAACAGGTAAGTTGCGTTGAAAATACAGTACAAAGAAAATACATACAACTAAATTGCAGTGAAATGCATATCCACATGTGGAAGGCACAGGCTGAAAGTGTGGCACTTGGTTGTAGAGGGCTGGCTGCTAGCAGGACAGTCGCAAGATGACTGCCGACAACAGAACATCACCTTGCACGTGGCATGTTGTTGTTGGTGCCTACTCCCATCCAGGAGCTCTTGTCCTTAAACAACATGACTTTTTTTTTTTTCCTCTGTCTCGATTGTTAATTTCTATGTTGCTCCTTACATTCATAATTCCTCTACGTCTCTTTGTTTCAGTATTCTGCATACTGTATTTGCTGCCACCTGTAATTCATTTTGTTTTAGTATTTCTGTTATTGATTCTTTTCCTTTAATTTCTCTTGTTATATCTTTGAGTTATTAAAGTACTGATTAGTAAATAATACTGTAAGTATATTTATAGAATGACGGGGAATAGTCCAGGGTGCGAATTGTCCTGACAGGAAATTGTCCATGTTTTGACGGGGAATTATCTGACAGCAAATTGACTTGACGGTGAATTGTCTCGGAACCATATCATCGTGTGCTCCACATACAAAATAAATGATGTTGATTTTCATTCTCTTCTTGACATATGTCACATACTACATTAGGTTAGGCTCATACTTTTTCCTTATAATTTTTCTTCACTTCTAGCATTTTGGTTCGCATCAAAAACATAATCTTTGCTTTTTTGGTTGGAGTCTGGCCCTGAGAGCACATGTGACATACAATATTAGGTTAGGCTCATACTTTTTCTGATAATTTTCCTTCACTTCTAGCATTTTGGTTTGCATCAAAAATATTATCTTTGCTTGTTTTGGTTGGAGTCTGGCCCTGAGAGAATCGAAATGCACGACTTTACATCGAAAGGTGAGGTAGGCAGACCACTGCAGAATGCATTGAAATTTGATTCATCGAATTCTAAACTGTCGAAATTTGAGAAACCACTGTATGTATGGATCTATCTATCTATCTATCTGTCTGTCTATCTATATATGGCTGATGATGATGATGATATATATATATATATATATATATATATATATATATATATATATATATATATATATATATATATATATATATATATATATATATATATATATATATATATATATATATATATATATATATATATATAATATATATATATATATATATATATATATATATATATATACATATATATATATATATATATATATATATATATATATATATATATATATATACAGTATATATATATATATATATATATCATCTTCATCATCATCATCATCATCCGGACCTCCTTTCCCATCCTAGGGCAGGGTGAGGAGTAGCACATCCAGACAGCCTAAGTTTGCCCAGTCCAAAGAGCCACGTGTCCATTCACTCATCATTCAAGCCCCCGGAATCATAGCTCTATCTGATATGCCAAGAACATTCACCACATCCTGTATCTTCACATAAACGTATCCAATAGAGTCAGTCCAGACTCTGTCACGTTAAAAGGGGTGCCAAATCCCTGATCATGCACTTCCTACATAGATCCAGCCAGCACGATGTCTTGTCAGTCCCCAAGCCTCACCGGTTTTCATACCTCTCTTCCTCACACTCTCATCTACCAACCATGTCTTTCTACCTTCTTCTCAGCCTACCTCACCTCCTTCCTCCTTCAAATTCAGTCAGACACCTTTTTCACCACTCTATTATTATCCATTCTCTCCACATGACCATACCATCTCAGAACACTTCTCTTCGATTGTGGTGTTCACAGACTTCCTCACTCCACATCTTTCACAGATCATGTTATTTCGTATCCAATCCTTTCTCTGTACTCTACATACATTCCTTAGCAGTCCCATCTCCACTGTTCTTATCTTGACTTTTCAAAGTTATGCTACACCATAGTCTCACATACATTTGTTAAAGTTGGCACTAACACTCCTTCATGTAAGCCTCGTGTAGTTGCAACACTCAAGCCTCTACAGTATCTCTTATCAAGGCCTTTATAGTGCCAGCTACTTTCCTTCCTTGTGTCACTCTGCTTTCCACATCTTTTGCACATTTTCCTCCCTTTTCTCTGACTGAACCCAGGTATTTGAACTCTCTCAATCCATTCACAGTACAGTAACATCACACTGGGATTCACCTTCTCTCTCAATAACCATCACTTTATTCTTTTCTGCATTTACTCTCAAGGTACAATGCTCACAGGCATTAGCAATATATATATATATATATATATATATGAGGCCCCGTGTGCAAGAGTATACCCATGCGCCATTTTTTAACAGTGGCAGGAATCGCGATTAAAGTTTGTACAACTTTGAAGAACGATACTGCAAAACAATTCTACCTAGGACAATGGCGTTTACATTATTTTAAAGCTGATTGTCTCTATCCAAAAACTTTTTTAGTAAAAGTACCATTGTTTTTACCCCCCAGAAAAAACAAAAAAATTGACATATTAACATACAGTGCTGCTACTTTTATGCATAAACTAGTACTGCAGGCCAATAGCTAGTGGGTTCCTTTACGTTGTAAGATGAAGTTGAATGTCTGTAGAGTGGGTGGTGACGAATCTGCCTGGTTATTGTCTTAAAAAGTAAGTTCACTAGGCAGCGTACTAGGTTCACTAGATGCAATGGGATCTTTATTATCACCATTAGTTTCACCTTCAGCAACACTGGCACTTTCATTGGTGTTATTATCTTCTATTGTAGTTTCAGTCTCTGTTAATGTAGTGTTTGGCAAATACTGTGGATCTCTAACTGTCGTCACTCATGTCACCGCTGCTAACATCACTCTCATCACTACTTATTGTCACAGGTGATGCAACGTCCTCGTGTGGTCCTGTTAGAGGCTGTAATACTTTCCTCTTTTTCTGCTTATGAAACACCTGGGTGCCCAAAGCTACACTTACAGAAGGCACGGGCTCCACATCATCCACATGTTCACTATCACTGGACGGTGTTTCCTTGATTATAACCACCGAAATTATGTAGGTTATGACACACACAATAGAGCGTGCACACTGCTTCATCAGCCAGAAAAAACTGGGGATGAGAGCATTAGTATTACTACAGCGCAGCAAAGAGGTTTGGGATGAGACTGTCCTCATCACCTTGGTGATTGGTAACATTACTGCACGCATAAAATGGCCATTCTCCATGAGGATGGCGCATGAGTATACTCTTGCTCCAACAAAGTGGCGAAAAGCGCGTGATAGAGGGTGGCGATGTAAACCCAATGTTATTTCTGTGGGTTTTTGCCCTTATGTCTTGGGTCATACATCACATCCACCAAGTCCACATAAAAGTACATACCCTGAGGGATTGTGGGATAGCATTA